>NC_069501.1:32372250-32572250 GCF_027579735.1 Bombina bombina
TGTTAATATGTGTATATACATACATATTTATGTGTTATTATGTGTATATACAGATATATTTATGTGTTACTATGTGTATATACATATATATTTATGTGTTACTATGTGTATATACATATATATTTATGTGTTAGTATGTGTATATACATATATATTTATGTGTTACTATGTGTATATACATATATATTTATGTGTTACTATGTGTATATACATATATATTTATGTGTTATTATGTGTATATACATATATATTTATGTGTTATTATGTGTATATACATATATATTTATGTGTTACTATGTGTATATACATATATATTTATGTGTTAGTATGTGTATATACAGATATATTTATGTGTTACTATGTGTATATACATATATATTTATGTGTTATTATGTGTATATACATATATATTTATGTGTTAGTATGTGTATATACATATATATTTATGTGTTAATATGTGTATATACATATATATTTATGTGTTATTATGTGTATATACATATATATTTATGTGTTACTATGTGTATATACATATATATTTATGTGTTACTAAGTGTATATACATATATATTTATGTGTTACTATGTGTATATACATATATATTTATGTGTTACTATGTGTATATACATATATATTTATGTGTTACTATGTGTATATACATATATATTTATATGTTAGTATGTGCATATACATATATATTTATGTGTTAATATGTGTATATACATATATATTTATGTGTTACTATGTGTATATACATATATATTTATGTGTTACTATGTGTATATACATATATATGTATGTGTTACTAGGTGTATATACATATATATGTATGTGTTACTATGTGTATATAGATATATTTTATGTGTTACTATGTGTATATAAATATATATGTATGTGTTACTATGTGTATATAGATATATATTTATGTGTTATTATGTGTATATACATATATATGTATGTGTTACTATGTGTATATACATATATATTTATGTGTTACTATGTGTATATACATATATATTTATGTGTTACTATGTGTATATACATATATATTTATGTGTTACTATGTGTATATACATATATATTTATGTGTTACTATGTGTATATACATATATATTTATGTGTTACTATGTGTATATACATATATATTTATGTGTTAGTATGTGTATATACATATATATTTATGTGTTAATATGTGTATATACATATATATTTATGTGTTACTATGTGTATATACATATATATTTATGTGTTACTATGTGTATATACATATATATTTATGTGTTACTATGTGTATATACATATATATGTTTGTGTTATTATGTGTATATACATATATATTTATGTGTTACTATGTGTATATACATATATATTTATGTGTTAGTATGTGTATATACATATATATTTATGTGTTAATATGTGTATATACATATATATTTATGTGTTACTATGTGTATATACATATATATTTATGTGTTACTATGTGTATATACATATATATGTATGTGTTATTATGTGTATATACATATATATTTATGTGTTACTATGTGTATATACATATATATTTATGTGTTAGTATGTGTATATACATATATATTTATGTGTTAATATGTGTATATACATATATATTTATGTGTTACTATGTGTATATACATATATATTTATGTGTTACTATGTGTATATACATATATATGTATGTGTTACTAGGTGTATATACATATATATGTATGTGTTACTATGTGTATATAGATATATTTTATGTGTTACTATGTGTATATAAATATATATGTATGTGTTACTATGTGTATATAGATATATATTTATGTGTTATTATGTGTATATACATATATATGTATGTGTTACTATGTGTATATATATATATTTATGTGTTACTATGTGTATATACATATATATTTATGTGTTACTATGTGTATATACATATATATTTATGTGTTACTATGTGTATATACATATATATTTATGTGTTACTATGTGTATATACATATATATTTATGTGTTACTATGTGTATATACATATATATTTATGTGTTAGTATGTGTATATACATATATATTTATGTGTTAATATGTGTATATACATATATATTTATGTGTTACTATGTGTATATACATATATATTTATGTGTTACTATGTGTATATACATATATATTTATGTGTTACTATGTGTATATACATATATATGTTTGTGTTATTATGTGTATATACATATATATTTATGTGTTACTATGTGTATATACATATATATTTATGTGTTAGTATGTGTATATACATATATATTTATGTGTTAATATGTGTATATACATATATATTTATGTGTTACTATGTGTATATACATATATATTTATGTGTTACTATGTGTATATACATATATATTTATGTGTTACTATGTGTATATACATATATATGTTTGTGTTATTATGTGTATATACATATATATTTATGTGTTACTATGTGTATATACATATATATTTATGTGTTATTATGTGTATATACATATATATTTATGTGTTACTATGTGTATATACATATATATTTATGTGTTACTATGTGTATATACATATATATTTATGAGTTATTATGTGTATATACATATATATTTATGTGTTAGTATGTGTATATACATATATATTTATGTGTTAATATGTGTATATACATATATATTTATGTGTTATTATGTGTATATACATATATATTTATGTGTTATTATGTGTATATACATATATATTTATGTGTTACTATGTGTATATACATATATATTTATGTTAGTATGTGTATATACATATATATTTATGTGTTAGTATGTGTATATACAGATATATTTATGTGTTACTATGTGTATATACATATATATTTATGTGTTATTATGTGTATATACATATATATTTATGTGTTAGTATGTGTATATACATATATATTTATGTGTTAATATGTGTATATACATATATATTTATGTGTTATTATGTGTATATACATATATATTTATGTGTTACTATGTGTATATACATATATATTTATGTGTTACTAAGTGTATATACATATATATTTATGTGTTACTATGTGTATATACATATATATTTATGTGTTACTATGTGTATATACATATATATTTATGTGTTACTATGTGTATATACATATATATTTATATGTTAGTATGTGCATATACATATATATTTATGTGTTAATATGTGTATATACATATATATTTATGTGTTACTATGTGTATATACATATATATTTATGTGTTACTATGTGTATATACATATATATGTATGTGTTACTAGGTGTATATACATATATATGTATGTGTTACTATGTGTATATAGATATATTTTATGTGTTACTATGTGTATATAAATATATATGTATGTGTTACTATGTGTATATAGATATATATTTATGTGTTATTATGTGTATATAGATATATATGTATGTGTTACTATGTGTATATACATATATATTTATGTGTTACTATGTGTATATACATATATATTTATGTGTTACTATGTGTATATACATATATATTTATGTGTTACTATGTGTATATACATATATATTTATGTGTTACTATGTGTATATACATATATATTTATGTGTTACTATGTGTATATACATATATATTTATGTGTTACTATGTGTATATACATATATATTTATGTGTTAGTATGTGTATATACATATATATTTATGTGTTAATATGTGTATATACATATATATTTATGTGTTACTATGTGTATATACATATATATTTATGTGTTACTATGTGTATATACATATATATTTATGTGTTACTATGTGTATATACATATATATGTTTGTGTTATTATGTGTATATACATATATATTTATGTGTTACTATGTGTATATACATATATATTTATGTGTTAGTATGTGTATATACATATATATTTATGTGTTAATATGTGTATATACATATATATTTATGTGTTACTATGTGTATATACATATATATTTATGTGTTACTATGTGTATATACATATATATTTATGTGTTACTATGTGTATATACATATATATGTTTGTGTTATTATGTGTATATACATATATATTTATGTGTTACTATGTGTATATACATATATATTTATGTGTTATTATGTGTATATACATATATATTTATGTGTTACTATGTGTATATACATATATATTTATGTGTTACTATGTGTATATACATATATATTTATGTGTTATTATGTGTATATACATATATATTTATGTGTTAGTATGTGTATATACATATATATTTATGTGTTAATATGTGTATATACATACATATTTATGTGTTATTATGTGTATATACAGATATATTTATGTGTTACTATGTGTATATACATATATATTTATGTGTTACTATGTGTATATACATATATATTTATGTGTTAGTATGTGTATATACATATATATTTATGTGTTACTATGTGTATATACATATATATTTATGTGTTACTATGTGTATATACATATATATTTATGTGTTATTATGTGTATATACATATATATTTATGTGTTATTATGTGTATATACATATATATTTATGTGTTACTATGTGTATATACATATATATTTATGTGTTAGTATGTGTATATACAGATATATTTATGTGTTACTATGTGTATATACATATATATTTATGTGTTATTATGTGTATATACATATATATTTATGTGTTAGTATGTGTATATACATATATATTTATGTGTTAATATGTGTATATACATATATATTTATGTGTTATTATGTGTATATACATATATATTTATGTGTTACTATGTGTATATAAATATATATATTTATGTGTTAGTATGTGTATATACATATATATTTATGTGTTACTATGTGTATATACATATATATTTATGTGTTACTATGTGTATATACATATATATATAAAACATTTCTGCCCATTGCTGCGCGACTTACACCCTTTGCTATGCTACTTCTCATGCCGTGCCTACCACTGGAGCCTATGGAAGCCCTCTCTTGTGAGATCAATGCTTCTGTGCAATGCGAAAGCCAGGTCAAATTCTCATTGCACTTTACTCGTGATACCAGCACATATTTGCATGCGCTGGTATTACTAAGTTGAGCGCAAATATCGCTTTTGCAAAAGCGATAATTTGCGCTCAACTTGTACTCTGGTCCTTAATGAGAAATATCAGTTTAATATTGAAAAAAATGTTTTAAAAGGCTTGAAAAGGGATATGGTATATGTAAAGTTATATGACTGGGAATTGCACAAAAGTGTATATAATATATAATATGTGTATATATATATGTGTGTGTGTGTGTGTAAATATAAATGTGTATATAATATATAATATGTGTATATATATATATGTGTGTGTGTGTGTGTAAATATAAATGTGTATATAATATATAATATGTGTATATATATATATGTGTGTGTGTGTAAATATAAATGTGTATATACTTGTACACATGGGTATTTATGTGTAAACATGTATGTGCACACATTAATACAAATATATATATATATATATATATATATACACACACACACACTGTATATATACTTTATTTGCCCATTTTTTAAACACATTTAAAATGTTTTCATGCTTTTTTTATTTTTTCACTTTTATTTTTAAACATGGAAATTAAATATCAAAAATATGTTTAAGCTTGAAAAAATAAAATAAAAAAATTCCTGATTTAATTATCTCTTAATGGAAAAATGAAATTTTAACTCTGAACTGAATGCTGAAATATCTGAAACTTCTGTTGAGAGATCCTGGGTATTTCCCAGTGGAGATGTTGTTGCGAGTATCTTCAGCAAGATATTCGTTTCAGTGATGAGTTTTATTGAAACTAGACCAGTATCTTCCAGGCTGCAGCACTATTCAGGCGAAAATCCAAGACTACAATTCCCACAATCCTCTGTTGCCAAATGACAATACTATGCTTGAAATATATCAAAATAAGGCGACTTTAATATTTTATATTTCAACAAGAATTACTTGTTTTTTTACCAAAAGAAAAAAAAAAAAAAAAAAATACAAAATCTATCCATATGCCAAATTCCATAAATGCTGGTGTAGCAGTTTTTTGTGTGTAGGTTTGTTGAATCAACATTTAGGGCTAAATTACGAATGGCGCTAACAGTTACGATTAGTTAAAAGAGCTTTTTCTTGGGTATTGCACGCGTCGGCTTTAGCGCTCATATTACAAGTTGAAAGTAAACACAAACGCGTAAACGCAACCGATTTATGCTACAAGGATTACTGCTATGGTTAATTGTTACACAAGACAAAAAAGTGTCACAAAACATATCACCAATACATGGAAAAGAACGGATACAATCATAATAACATTAATAAAAATTCTTAAAAAAGAAATCACAAAAAGGGCTCAAAGATTTGAGGTCTCAGGTGTTTGGAAAAAAGGCTGCAAGGGCTTTAAGATAGAGATACAAACATATACATGTCTAAATATATATATATATATATATATATATATATATATATATATATATATATATATGTTTATATGTATGTACATATGTATTTATATGTGTACTTATGTATTTACAGACATTTATACACATGTAAACACATACATACATATATACACATATAAACACATACATACATATGTACATATATAAACACATACATATGTACACATATAAACACATAAATATGTACACATATAAACACATACATACGCACACATATAAACACATATATATGTACACATATAAACACATACATATGTACACATATCAACACATACATACGTACACATATAAACACATACATATGTACACATATAAACACATACATACGTACACATATAAACACATACATATGTACACATATAAACACATACATACATATATACACATAAACACATACATATGTACACATATAAACACATACATATGTACATATATAAACACATACATACGTACACATATAAACACATACATATGTACACATATAAACACATACATACGTACACATATAAACACATACATATGTACACATATAAACACATACATACATGTATACACATAAACACATACATATGTACACATATAAACACATACATATGTACACATATAAACACATAAATATGTACACATATAAACACATACATATGTACACATATAAACACAAACAAAATCAATGAGTATTGGCACAGTGTCTAAGTGTATATATAGGATATTAGAGGTATAAAGTAACTGACCTCTGTGCTACCCCTTGAATAATCTCACAAAGTAAGGGAGGGGGAGAGAAGAGGGATGAAGAGGGGATTAGTAAGCACTCTTGTTCCTATAATTAGTAAATAGCTGTGATAAAACAGCGTATAATCACCGCTAGGAGGTGAAAAAAACAGAATAAAACTAAAAGTTTATTTCAATATTTAAAATTCATATAAAGTGAAAGAAAGGCGATATAATAATCACCAGATTATTACCCACAACACAAGAGCAAAAAAGTGACAAGCCGATTATCCGTCATCAAACCCTTTTAAACCCTGCACAAGAAAGTTGGAACCAATCACAATGGGACAATGGGACGCACCCCTGTATTAGCCAATCATATCCGTTTGCTTACGTGTTGTGGACAGGTTAAAGGATACCAGTGTATCGATTGGATGCGATATTAGAGTAAATGTCCTATCATATTCAGTACAGGTCAAGCCTCTAATCATAATACCTATATTACTCACCATCATTCAAACACCTAAGCGTGTACACACGGCAATTGGATCCTCTGTCAAAAAATTTTTCGCAAACAAATTACTGATCATTATCCAAACCACTCGTCCAGCTTACATCAGGGCAAAATTAAACAACGAGCATCACCCCACACTGTGGATAACATGTACGAAACTTATAGACCCATAATGGCAGTGGTATATAACTCATCACATCCTGATAATAATGTGAGATTAAGTTTGTACAATATTAGATGCGACGTGTTGAATATATTAAGAATGCTTGTCCAATTTTACAGTGTGATCTCGCAGGGGAAGTTGACAAATGAATGAACTAAAATTATATAGGACATGCACAAAAGGAATATATACAATTGAGACCGTAATGTCCATCACCATAACATACATATACCACAGTTAAATGATTGTGATGTAGTTACAATGTAATATTAAATATGGCCAGGGTCGGCTCCAGAACAAATGAAATGGGGGGGCATTTTTTTCACGATGGGGCACGCATTTTAAAAGCATGTATGAGAGTCAAAATAAGAGCAGACCTACTGTGGCAGTCCATGGGTTACATTTATCAGATCTCTGGCTGTGGAGTAGTTAGATTTGTTTATATTTCTGGAAGTGCAGCGGTTACATGTGTCATATCTCATGGAGTATAGGGGTTGCATATCTCAGGAATGTCTCCCACATATGACACAGCCAGTGGACACTGTTTGCATGTGTAGCTCTACCAATGACCCTACTAATGATCAAATAAGCTTTTACGTGACAATAAGTTTGAGTTCCAAGCAGTACATTACTTGTACAGATATTATTAATGATATTTACCAGCACACACACAGTATGTATATACACAAATTATATATATATATATATATATATATACATATACATATACACACACACACATATACACATATATGTATATACACACAGTGTGTGTATTGTGTGTATGTATGTATGTGTGTGTATATATATATATATATATATATATATATATATATATATATATATATATATAAAATAAAACAACCTTGGGGACAAATAGGAGATGTTTTGAAACATGTAAATAATAAACATAAGGCTATTTCACTCATTGTCCCACAGCTACATTTGAAGTGTGTGTATTTGAGCACCTATAATCTGACACACATTTTACACTGATCACTGCAGATAAAGCAGGCACAATGCACACTTGTTTTGTGTGACCTGCAGTGGGGAAACCAAGGAATTCCCAATTTGCTTCTTTATCTGTGGCTGCCAGGATATAAAGCACAATAGGGAAGGGATACTACTCTCACACACACATTGGTTATACGGCTGTGTTTTCACAAAATTACTTCTGCCATCCCTCTCACTGACTGTTAGCTTCTCCCAGCACTTCCTGCAGAGGTCTGATGATGTCATCATCTTACTTCAGCTCTGTAATAAGTGAGATATCAGGAGGAGGGGCTTTGAAAACCCTAGGTTAACTGTGAGAGCACCAGCAGGGAAATGCAACTTTATTTGTTATCTGGTTGTAAATAGAGGAGAGTAAAGAGATTAGCTGGGCCCTCCAGTGGCGGATCTCCAGGGTCCAGTGGCTGCAAAAAAAATATATATATATATTTTTTTAAAAATCACTTATTTTCCTGGGGGGCACAGTATTCCATTTGGGAGGGCATTGCCCCCCAATGCCCCCCCTTAGAGCCGACCCTGAATATGGCTACAAATGGGGCCCATATCTGATCAGGTATAGTAAAGGATCTGGATAATGGTTAATATGAGGAAATTCGAAATTGCCTCTAATTTTTTGCAGAGCCTATAACCTATCCATAATTATAGTATGATAGCCCATTCGGGGTGCATATCCTATATACAATGGGTGATAGATTGCTAATATTTTATTTATCAATAGTGCGAACTCAGGATCATATAGATACTTAGATCATAATTAGGCGTTCCCTAGGTGCACATATATAGTATACATAATAATGACCAATCCAATATCAATGGACAACTACTGTGTTATATGAAGAAATGTTTTAACTCATAATAACTCAGGGTTGTATAATGATTGCTGATAACTGTAATTAGCTTCTCTATAAATAAACCCAAAAGTTATTATTCTCATTCATGCTATCGGGCATAACGGAGTTAACTCTAAAGATCCATCTGGCTTCTTTTTTAAGTAAAGCCTGTTCAGTGTCACCTCCTCTAATCCCATGTTTTAACCTCTCCAATCCCCAGCATTTAAAGGACTGAGTTTTGCCATCATGATTTAGTAAAAAATGTCTGGCTACACTTGTTATTTTCTTACCATTTTCCAAATCTTTACTGGCTAGTCTGATGTTGCTTAGATGCTCGGTCATTCTTGTCCCAAGACATCTAGTCGTCATTCCTACATAGATTAGGTCACAATCGCATGATACACAGTATATAACGTTGGTACTTTTGCAATTTATGTGGTTTTTAATAACCCACTTTTTATGAAACCTATCCGCTAGGGTTTTCTTTTTGATCATATGTTGACAAACCTTACAACAGCTACATACAATTGACCCTTTGTATATTGGGGTTTTCTTGGCATTTCTGTTATAGTGATTAGTTGTAAGGCAGTCACTCAGCTTGTTGGCCCTTCTATATGTGAACAAAGGCTTATCTGGGATGAAAGTTTGTAATTGTACATCTGCTTGCAGAATATGCCAGTATTTTTGTATGATATTGGAAACCGATTGACTATGACTTGTGTATGTGGAAATGAACCTGAGTGGGTTGATATTTTCTACACTTTTAGGCCTCAAAAGTTCAGATATGTCCCTCATTAGGGCTTTGTTATAAGCTCTCACTAAGGCTTTCCTAGAATAGCCTCACTGAAGCAATCTAGTTCTTAGCTCTTTTGCAGCACAATTAAAAGATTCCACTGTTGAGCAATTTCTACGAATCCTAAGGTATTCACCTATTATTATTATTATTATTATTATCGGTTATTTGTAGAGCGCCAACAGATTCCGCAGCGCTATTAACAAAGGCGGAGTATAGGGATCAAATGGGTAGAGGGCCCTGCCAAGAGTTGCACTGTTGTAGTCAGCTCTTGAGAAGGTGATCAACAAACAGCTGGACTCTTAAGCTTACATGCTAGGGGGGTTCAGGGGATAGCAATGGAGGAGAGGAACTGGTATAAAGTAATGTTAGCGTAGGTTGTATGCATCCCTGAACAGTAGAGTCTTTAGGGAGCACTTGAAGCTTTTAAAACTAGAAGAGAGTCTTGTGGAGTGAGGCAGAGAGTTCCACAAGATGGGAGCCAGTCTGGAGAAGTCCTGTAAACGGGAGTGTGATGAGGTGACAAGAGAGGAGGAGAGTAGGAGGTCTTGAGCAGAGCGAAGGGGACGGGAAGGAGAGTATCTGGAGACAAGATCTGAGATATAGGGGGGAGCAGTGCAGTTGAGGGCTTTGTATGTCAGAGTGAGAATTTTGTGTTTGATCCTAGAGGCAAGAAGAAGATGAAGAGCGACTTGTAAGGAAGATGAGTCTGGCAGAGGCATTCATTAAGGATTGTAAAGGAGCTAGGCGGTAGGTGGGGAGACCAGAGAGGACAGAGTTGCAGTAATCGAGGCGGGAGAGGATGAGAGAGTGGATTAAAATCTTAGTTGTATCTTGTGTAAGGAAGTGTCTAATTTTAGAAATGTTTTTAAGGTGGAAGCGGCAGGCTTTAGCCAAAGACTGAATGTGAGGAGTGAAAGAAAGATCTGAGTCAAATGTGACCCCGAGACATCAGGCATGCGGGGTAGGGGTAATGATGGAGTTGTCGACAGTTATAGAGAGATTGGGGGTGGAGAGTTTTGAAGAAGGGGGGAAAATAAGGAGCTCAGTTTTGGAGAGATTTAGCTTGAGGTAGTGAGAGGACATCCAGTTGGAGATGTGAGAAAGACAGTTAGTGACACGGGTTAGCAAGGAATGAGAAAGGTCTGGTGCAGAGAAGTAGATTTGGGTGTCGTCGGCATACAAATGATATTGTAAACCATGGGACTTTATTAGGGAACCTAGTGATGACGTGTAGATTGAGAAGAGAAGGGGACCGAGGACAGAGCCTTGCGGTACTCCGACAGAAAGTGGTGACGGGGCAGAGGAAGCCCCAGAGAAGACTACACTAAAGGTACGGTTTGACAGGTAGGAAGAGAACCACGAGAGGGCTGTGTCACATATGCCGAAGGATTGGAGTGTTTGGAGCAAGAGAGGGTGGTCAACAGTGTCAAAGGCTGCGGACAGATCAAGGAGAATAAGCAGAGAGAAGTGGCCTTTTGATTTTGCTGTAAGTAGGTCATTGGTAACCTTAACAATTGCTGTTTCTGTGGAGTGATGGGGACGAAATCCAGATTGCAATGGGTCAAGGAGGGAGTTTATTGTAAGGAAATGGGAAAGGCGTGCATAAGCTAGTTTTTCGAGAAGCTTTGATGCAAGAGGGAGGAGGGAAATAGGGCGGTAGTTGGATGGGGAGGTAGGATCAAGGGAAGGTTTTTTGAGGATAGGTGTGACCAGTGCATGTTTCAGCGATGAGGGAAATATACCGGTGCTGAAGGAGAGGTTGAAAGTGTGTGTGAGTATAGGGGTAAGGGTGGCAGAGAGGGAGGGGAGTAGCTGTGAGGGGATAGGGTCAAGGGGACAGGTAGTGAGGTGAGAGCGCAGTATAAGTGCCGAGACTTCTTCCTCAGTAACAGGGGAGAATGAGCTAAGTTTAAGGTTATGTGGGTTGTGGTTGATTGAGAGCATTTGAGGGGGTGAGGGAATAGAATTATGTTGAGAGCTGATTTCATTTCTGATGGAGTTGATTTTGTTATTGAAGTGGTTGGCAAAGTCTTGAGCTGACAGATAAGTTGTATTAGGAGGTGGGGGAGGGCGGAGAAGAGTATTGAAAGTGGAGAACAAACGTTTTGGGTTTGAAGAAAGATTAGAGATAAGAGTAGAGAAGTAGTGTTGCTTATGGAAATTAAGGGCAGAGTAGTAGGAGTTCAAGATAAATTTGTAGTGTTGAAAATCAGCTGAACTCCTAGATTTTCTCCAGTGCCGCTCAGCAGTACGGGAACATCTGCGTAGGTATCGTGTCAGTGGAGTATGCCAGAGCTGAGGATGAGTGTTTGATTTCCGAGCTATGGTAAGAGGGGCGAGATTGTCAAGGACGGATGTAAGGGTGGAATTATAATGGCAGATAGATTGGTCAGGGCATGAAAAGGAGGAGAAGGATGAGAGGAGAGGTTTGATGGAATTAGAAAACTGTTGTTGATCTAATGACGTAATGCTTCTGTGAAGTTTGGTGTGAGGAGCAGAAGGAGGGAGAGTTGTAGGGAGGGATGATATGTTGCAAGTAAGTAGATGGTGGTCAGAAAGAGGAAAAGGGGAGTTTGTGAAGTTTGAGAGGGTGCATCGATAGCTAAAGATCAGGTCAAGGGAGTGACCATCTTTGTGAGTGGGAGAATCAGTCCATTGTGACAAACTAAAAGAGGAAGTGAGTTGCAGAAGTTGTTTTGCAGAGGAGGCAGTGGGATTGTCAAGAGGGATGTTGAAGTCACCAAGAATGAGGGAAGGGGTGTCTGAGGAAAGGAAATAAGGTAGCCATGCAGCCAAGTGATCTAGAAATTGAGTTGAGGAGCCGGGAGGACGGTATATGACTGCGACACGTATAGAAAGAGGAGAGAATAAGCGAATCATATGGGTTTCAAATGAAGAAAATGTGAGGGAAGAGATGGGGTGTATTTGTTGAAAGGTGCAATGAGAGGAAAGTAAAATACCAACACCACCTCCTTGTCTATTACCAGACCTAGGAGTGTGGCTGAAGTGGAGACCCCCATGTGACAGAGCAGCAGTGGATGCTGTGTCTACGGGAGAGAGCCAGGTTTCTGTTAGGGCCAGAAGGTTGAGGGAGCGGGAGATAAAGAGGTTATGTATAGAAGTGAGTTTGTTTGTTGCAAACAGAGCGAGAGTTCCAAAGTGCACAAGTGAAAGGGGAAGTGGCTTTTGATGCAAGATGAATGTGAGTAAGGTTGTCAGAGTTTTGTTTTTTGAGTCTGTGGGATGGTACACATGGATGTGCACGGCTAGGCAGTTGTTGGGGACCAGGATTAGGGGAGATGTCGCCAGCAGTTAGTAGAAGCAAGAGGGAGAGTGACATGAGATGAGATACAGATTTGCAGTAGTGAGACTGCTTTTGAGACAAGGTGCTGGGGGGAGAGAGAGTGTTTAGGAATAGGTAAAGTTCATGAGTACAAAAGTAATGTGAGTTTAAGAGAGATGGGCTAATAAACAGTGAAGGTGGAGAGGGAGAAGGAGTAATTGAGTAATGTAGTTTGTTATAGAGACAGAAGGCAGCAAAAAGGAATAAGAAGATATAAGGCATTTTTACAAAAGAGGGAACCAGTTAAACACACAAGACACAGTATTACAGTAGCAATTGCATTTGAAAACAGTAAGGTATATGAAACATAATATTACAGAAGTACTTGCCTTGTGTCTTGCCCCTTGCCCAATCCTTGTTCAATTCTTGTATAATTCTATTGCTATATTGCTAGTGAATCACTTATAAAATGTTCACTTTGAAAATGTGAACATATGCTATTGTTACAATGTACACTGCCCATGCAATGCACATCCCAGTGTACACCCCTGTGCAATGCACATCCCAAACTAGTGTGAAATATATGCAGGGAGGGCAGTCAGCTGAGTCCACTAAATTTAGTTGATTGCTAATCAAAGACAATTGGAAAGGCCAATTGGAAAGTTAGATTCTGGTCTGGTCAGGGTGAGATGTTAAGTAAACAGACAATAAAATTTGGGGGAGGTTAAAACTATGGAATAAGACAGCTATACATTTTAGAATAATAGCAAGTATTGATAAGGATTGAACATCACATGGCAGTTAAATGAACATTAGAAATAACACATTGGATAACAGTACAACAGATGTAGGACTAAATTAACAAACTAAAATCATTTTCTCTATGTAAATATTCATGTACCAGAAGAGAGTTACAGGAGAGTAAAAAACACCAGAGAGCAGTGGATAGCTGCAGAATGACAGGGTCTCTATTCACATACCAGAAGAGAGTTACAGGAGAGTAAAAAACACCAGAGAGCAGTGAATAGCTGCAGAATGACAGGGTCTCTATTCACATACCAGAAGAGAGTTACAGGAGAGTAAAAAACACCAGAGAGCAGTGAATAGCTGCAGAATGACAGGGTCTCTATTCACATACCTGAAAGCAGAGAAGAGAGAATAGGGTTAGCTTGATGCAGTGTGCAATTTTTCAGCAGATGTCAATAGGCAGCATGTTTTCTTAACAAGCAGCACTGTGCTGAGTAGTGAATGCAGTTCTTGTATAATTCTATTGCTATATTGCTAGTGAATCACTTATAAAATGTTCACTTTGAAAATGTGAACATATGCTATTGTTGCAATGTACACTGCCCATGCAATGCACCCCTGTGCAATGCACATCCCAAACTATCGGTAAGCTTTTAATAGTGTTTGGATGATGATGACTATCAGCACGTAGGATGTTGTTAGTGGATGTGGGCTTTCTATATGTATCAGTCTCCACATGATTTTCAACCCTCCTAATAGTGAGATCCAAAAATTCTACTTTATCCTTATCAGTTGCCATGGTGAGAAATAAACCCAAAGGATTCGTATTTAAAGTGGAAATAAATTCAGATAAGAGTTCATTGGTTCCCTCCCATACAAATAAAATGTCATCTATATACCTGGACCATTAGGTTATATGCTGTGTAAACCATTTCAAAGTATCGTGGAATACTATGGTTTCTTCCCACCAGCCCAGGTATATATTTGCATAGGTCGGGGCACAAGAAGTCCCCATTGCCGTCCCGCACGTTTGCAAATAAAACTTGTCATTGAAGACAAAATAATTGTGTCCCAATACAAATTCCAATAACTCTATTAGAAATTCCTTAGTTGGATTGGAGATGCAGTCATTTTGTAACAAAAAAATGTGATACTGCTTTACAGCCCCATTTGGTGTCAATGCTGGTATACAGTGATTCAACGTCACAAGTGACTAGAATAGAGTTAGGCGTTAAAGAAATTTGATCAATTTTATTGAGTACGTACATGGTGTCTCTACTGTATGACGGCAAGGATTCAACAATATATTGAAGTCTTGCATCAATATATTTGCTAGCCTTTTCTGTTAAAGATCCTATGCCCGATACAATAGGTCTACCCGGGGGACATAACAGGTTCTTGTGTACTTTAGGCAGCAGATATAGAGTTGCTACTTTCGGTTGCTTGGTTTCTAAAAATTTGAACTCTTTATTATCAATTGTGCCAATAGATAGTGCTGAACTAATGAGTTTGTTATATTGCACAAGAAAGCCCTCTGTGGGGTTGCCAAAAAGACTCTTATATTTTTTGTTGTTACTAAGCTGTCTTTTTGTTTCTTCTAAGTACATGTGGTTCGGCCACAGGACAATATTACCACCTTTGTCACTTTGTTTAATTTGGGTATCTGTCCACTGTATTCGTTCTTTTAGTGCTTGTTTTTCTTCCAATGTTAGATTAGACACATAAGACAGTATTTTCTGGAAGACTTAGAATATCTTTACAAACTAGATCCAAAAAGGATACAGTGTTATGAGAGATGTTACTAGGTGGTACAAAATGTGATTTGGATTTAAGTACATTTCTCCAATTAGTGTCCCCTGGTGTGGCCTGAGTATTATCCACATTAGCAGCCATGTCTGCTTTGTCTAGAGATTCACTTTCAGTATTCTTAGAAAAGTATTTCTTCAGCAATATTTTTCGTGCAAACAGATGGACATATTTAATTACTTCAAACTTGTCTGTTGTGGGTGTAGGTACAAATGTGAGACCCTTTTTGAGTACTGAAATTTGAGTATGAGTTAGTGTTTTGTCAGTAAGATTAATTATATTTAATTCTGTTTCTGATTGCTTGATTTGTTCACTTTTGTTTTGGGGTTTTGGGTGAAATTTGACTTGTTTCCTTGTCCTTGGTCTTTTTTCTTTGTCCTCTGCGGATTCTACGCCTAAAGGGACAATTTGTGTGTTACCAAATGACTGCATGTCCAATCCAACTAAGGAATTTCTAATAGAGTTATTGAAATTTGTATTGGGACACAATTATTTTGTCTTCGATGACAAGTTTTACTTGCAAACGTGTGGGATGGCAATGGGGACTTCTTGTGCCCCTACCTATGCAAAGATATACCTGGGCTGGTGGGAAAAAACCATAGTATTCCACGATACTTTGAAATGGTTTACACAGCATATAACCCACTGGTCCAGGTATATAGATGACATTTTATTTGTATGGGAGGGAACCAATGAACTCTTAGCTGAATTTATTTCCACTTTAAATACGAATCCTTTGGGTTTATTTCTCACCATGGCAACTGATAAGGATAAAGTAGAATTTTTGGATCTCACTATTAAGAGGGTTGAAAATCATGTGGAGACTGATACATATAGAAAGCCCACATCCTACGTGCTGATAGTCATCATCATCCAAACACTATTAAAAGCTTACCGGTAGGTCAATACCTTAGGATTCATAGAAATTGCTCAACAGTGGAATCTTTTAATTGTGCTGCAAAAGAGCTAAGAACTAGATTGCTTCAGTGAGGCTATTCTAGGAAAGCCTTAGCGAGAGCTTATAACAAAGCCCTAATGAGGGACAGATTATTATCGGTTATTTGTAGAGCGCCAACAGATTCCGCAGGGCAGATCTGAACCTTTGAGGCCTAAAAGTGTAGAAAATACCAACCCACTCAGGTTCATTTTCACAAATACCAAGTCATAGTCAATCAGTTTCCAATATCATACAAAAATACTGGCATATTCTGCAAGCAGATGTACAATTACAAACTGTCATCCCAGATAAGCCTTTGTTCACATATAGAAGGGCCAACAATCTGAGTGACTGCCTTATAACTAATCACTATAACAGAAATGCCAAGAAAACCCCAATATACAAAGGGTCAATTGTATGTAGCTGTTGTAAGGTTTGTCAACATATGATCAAAAAGAAAACCATAGGTTTTATAAAAAGTGGGTTATTAAAAACCACATAAATTGCAAAAGTACCAACGTTATATACTGTGTATCATGCGATTGTGACCTAATCTATGTAGGAATGACGACTAGATGTCTTGGGACAAGAATGACCGAGCATCTAAGCAACATCAGACTAGCCAGTAAAGATTTGGAAAATGGTAAGAAAATAACAAGTGTAGCCAGACATTTTTTACTAAATCATGATGGCAAAACTCAGTCCTTTAAATGCTGGGGATTGGAGAGGTTAAAACATGGGATTAGAGGAGGTGACACTGAACAGGCTTTACTTAAAAAAGAAGCCAGATGGATCTTTAGAGTTAACTCCGTTATGCCCGATAGCATGAATGAGAATAATAACTTTTGGGTTTATTTATAGAGAAGCTAATTACAGTTATCAGCAATCATTATACAACCCTGAGTTATTATGAGTTAAAACATTTCTTCATATAACACAGTAGTTGTCCATTGATATTGGATTGGTCATTATTATGTATATATTATTTGTAGCTGTATTTAATATTACATCGTAACTATTACATCACAATCATTTAACTGTGGTATATGTATGTTATGGTGATGGACATTACAGTCTTAATTGTATATATTCATTTTGTGCATGTCCTATATAATTTTAGTTCATTCAATTGTCAACTTCCCCTGCGAGATCACACTGTAAAATTGGACAAGCATTCCTAATATATTCAACACGTCGCATCTAATATTGTACAAACTTAATCTCACATTATCATCAGGATGTGATGAGTTATATACCACTGTCATTATGGGTCTATATGTATTAGGTATTATGATTAGAGGCTTGACCTGTACTTAATATGATAGGACATTTACTCTAATATCGCATCCAATCGATACTCTGGTATCCTTTAACCTGTCCACAACACGTAAGCAAACGGATATGATTGGCTAATACAGGTGTGCGTCCCATTGTCCCATAGTGATTGATTCCAACTTTCTTGTGCAGGGTTTAAAAGGGTTTGGCGATGGATAATCGGCTTGTCACTTTTTCAATACATTACACATTGAGAAAGGCCGTATAACGGCCGAAACGCGTTTGTGTGCTAGTTTTTAAAATTTAATAGCAATAGCAACCTCTTTTAGTTAATCCAGGAGCTGCTTTTGTATGCTATTTTACGTTACCCCGACACCTGACGCCGCTAAATCCTGTTATCGGCCAGGAATACAGGGGTGTGGCTTTTAACATAGCTTGGCAGTTTCATTGGAGTTAAAGTGTTGCTTTTTTGCTCTTGTGTTGTGGGTAATAATCTGGTGATTATTATTTTGCCTTTCTTTCACTTTATATGAATTTTAAATATTGAAATAAACTTTTAGTTTTAATCTGTTTTTTTTTAACTCCTAGCGGTGATTATACGCTGTTTTATCACAGCTATTTACTAATTATAGGAACAAGAGTGCTTACTAATCCCCTCTCCATCCCTCTTCTCTCCCCATCCCTTACTTTGTCACATATAAACACATACATACATATATACACATATAAACACATACATATGTACACATATAAACACATACATACATATGTATACATATAAACACATACATACATATATACACGTATAAACACATACATATGTACACATATAAACACATACATGCATATGTATACATATAAACACATACATACATATGTACACATATAAAAACACACATACATATGTACACATATAAACACATACATACATATATACACATATAAACACATACATATGTACACATATAAACACATACATATGTATACATATAAACACATACATACATATGTACACATATAAACACACACATACATATGTACATATATAAACACATACATATGTAAACATATAAACACACACATACATATGTACACATATAAACACACACATACATATGTACATATATAAACACATACATATGTACACATATAAACACATACATACATATATACACATATAAACACATACATATGCACACATATAAACACATACATTACATACATATGTACACATATAGACACACACATACATATGTACACATATAAACACATACATACATATATACACATATAAACACATACATATGTACACATATAAACACATACATATGTATACATATAAACACATACATACATATGTACACATATAAACACACACATACATATGTACATATATAAACACATACATATGTAAACATATAAACACACACATACATATGTACACATATAAACACACACATACATATGTACATATATAAACACAAACATATGTACACATATAAACACATACATACATATATACACATATAAACACATACATATGCACACATATAAACACATACATTACATACATATGTACACATATAAACACACACATACATATGTACACATGTATAGACATAAAATACTCAACCGATTTACTCCAAATTTTCAGCATTTCCAATCAATAAGGGGCCCAGAAAACTGCAGATTAGTTCCACAATCCAACAAACACCTGAAAAACAGCATTGAACTTTCTGGCAAATAAAAAAACTATAGCTGCAGCCAATAGAAAAGTCTAAACTACGCACATTAGTAATTCTTAAATCACAAACAGTTTTTCTATTGGCTGAGAAATAAAATGCTTATTACACAGTGCTCTTTTTCATACATTGGGGTAGATTTATTAACTGTCGTGGATTATGTCCGCCCGACATCGCTAAATGCCGACAGCATACCATGTCGGCATTTACCATTGCACAAGCATTTCTTGTGAAATGCTTGTGCAATGCCGCCCCCTGTACATTCGCGGCCAATCGGCAGCAAGCAGGGGATGTCAATCATCCCGATCGTATCTGTTTGGGATGATTGCTGTCCGCCGCCTCGGACGAGTTTAAGGAGCAACGGTCTTATGACCGCTGCTTCTTAACTTAAGTTTCGCAGCATGTTAAATCAGCCCCATTGTGTCTGTAGCCCATGTTGAGTATTGCTGGGTGAGATGCCATAGGCTGTAATATAAAACAATACAATTTGCTCGCTATTAAACCTTTGTTTACAGGTCCCCAGTTGCACCAGGTTTCAGACAGAGATGGGTGACAGCTCAGTAATTCTTTTCTTGCTCTGTTTTTGTAGGGTCAGGTTATATCTCTCCCTCCAGGGGCTACTTTCTGCCCTAGATTTGGTGCTGATGGACTGGATTTAGACAGCCGGCTCACAATTGAGTGTTTGTGCAGACTTCAGTGTGTGCGGCCCAGAGGCAGCAGAGGTGCCGACAGGAAGCACTTGATGGCTAATTACTGCTGTCAGAGAGTTAAAGGGACACAAAGCACAAAATTGTTCTTTCATGATTCAGAAAGAACATACAACAACTTTCTAATTTACTTTTATAATCAATTTATTTTTCACTCTTTTGGTATCTTTTGTTGAAAGGCAGAGACGTGAGCTCAGGAGTGGGTTTGAAACACTATATGGCAGCAGTTTTGCAAGAATTATTTATTATTTATTTAGGGCTAGATTACAAGTGAAGCGCATGTGCAATAATTAACCATTTACATTACAAGTGGCTGATTATTGCTACAGCGAGATCAAAGTAGCAATCAGCGCTCAGAAAATATACCAAAGATCAGATCACTGGTTCATTTTCTAAAAGTGCCCCTATTGGCCTCAAAATAAGGAGTCTTTAATTTTTTTATGGAAAAAAATAAATAGCATTTTCCCCCATAAAAAATACTGCATGGAGCAGATTCTAGGGGTTACAAGTTGGCGGGTGTGGAGTGTTAGAAAACAAACCGGCAATGAAAAGGTCTTTACTATTTCTATGGGGAATATGCGTTCCTTATAAATATATATGTATATATGTATAGGTAGTACATATACTGTAAATGAATGTATTAATATGTATATATGTATAGGTAGTACATATACTGTAAATGAATGTATTAATATGTATATATGTATAGGTAGTACATATACTATAAATGAATATATTAATATGTATATATGTATATGTAGTACATATACTGTAAATAAATGTATTAATATGTATATATGTATAGGTAGTACATATACTGTAAATGAATGTATTAATATGTATATATGTATAGGTAGTACATATACTGTAAATGAATGTATTAATATGTATATATGTATAGGTAGTACATATACTGTAAATGAATGTATTAATATGTATATATGTATATATGTATATGTAGTACATATACTGTAAATGAATGTATTAATATGTATATATGTATAGGTAGTACATATACTGTAAATGACTGTATTAATATGTATATATGTATATGTAGTGCATATACTGTAAATTAATATATTAATATGTATATATGTATAGGTAGTACATATACTGTAAATGAATGTATTAATATGTATATATGTATAGGTAGTACATAGACTGTAAATGAATATATTAATATGTATATGTGTATATGTAGTACATATACTGTAAATGAATGTATTAATATGTATATATGTATATATGTATAGGTAGTACATATACTGTAAATAAATGTATTAATATGTATATATGTATATGTAGTACATATACTGTAAATGAATGTATTAATATGTATATATGTATAGATGTACCGTATATGTACATATACTGTAAATGAATGTATTAATATGTATATATGTATATGTAGTACATATACTGTAAATGAATGTATTAATATGTATATATGTATATATGTATATGTAGTACATATACTGTAAATGAATGTATTAATATGTATATGTGTATATGTAGTACATATACTGTAAATTAATGTATTAATATGTATATATGTAGTACATATACTGTAAATGAATGTAATAATATGTATATATGTGTATATGTATATGTACATATACTGTAAATGAATGTATTAATATGTATATATGTATATGTAGTACATATACTGTAAATGAATGTAATAATATGTATATATGTGTATATGTATATGTACATATACTGTAAATGAATGTATTAATATGTATATATGTATATGTAGTACATATACTGTAAATTAATGTATTAATATGTATATATGTATATAGGTATATGTAGTACATATACTGTAAATGAATGTATTAATATGTATATGTGTATATGTAGTACATATACTGTAAATGAATGTATTAATATGTATATATGTAGTACATATACTATAAATAAATGTATTAATATGTATATATGTATATATGTATATGTAGTACATATACTGTAAATGAATGTATTAAAATGTGTTAATATGTATATATGTATATGTAGTACATATACTGTAAATGAATGTATTAATATGTATATATGTATATGTAGTACATATACTGTAAATAAATATATTAATATGTATATATGTATATGTAGTACATTTACTGTAAATGAATGTATTAATATGTATATATGTATATGTAGTAAATATACTGTAAATGAATATATTAATATGTATATATGTATATGTAGTAAATATACTGTAAATTAATGTATTAATATGGATATATGTATATGTAGTACATATACTGTAAATGAATGTATTAATATGTATATATGTATATGTATATGTTGTACATATACTGTAAATAAATGTATTAATATGTATATATGTATATGTAGTACATATACTGTAAATTAATGTATTAATATGTATATATGTATATATGTAATACATATACTGTAAATGAATGTATTAATATGTATATATGTATATGTAGTACATATACTGTAAATGAATTTATTAATATGTATTAATATGTATATATGTACAGGGAGTGCAGAATTATTAGGCAAATGAGTATTTTGACCACATCATCCTCTTTATGCATGTTGTCTTACTCCAAGCTGTATAGGCTCGAAAGCCTACTACCAATTAAGCATATTAGGTGATGTGCATCTCTGTAATGAGAAGGGGTGTGGTCTAATGACATCAACACCCTATATCAGGTGTGCATAATTATTAGGCAACTTCCTTTCCTTTGGCAAAATGGGTCAAAAGAAGGACTTGACAGGCTCAGAAAAGTCAAAAATAGTGAGATATCTTGCAGAGGGATGCAGCTATCTTAAGATTGCAAAGCTTCTGAAGCGTGATCATCGAACAATCAAGCGTTTCATTCAAAATAGTCAACAGGGTCGCAAGAAGCGTGTGGAAAAACAAGGCGCAAAATAACTGCCCATGAACTGAGAAAAGTCAAGCGTGCAGCTGCCAAGATGCCACTTGCCACCAGTTTGGCCATATTTCAGAGCTGCAACATCACTGGAGTGCCCAAAAGCACAAGGTGTGCAATACTCAGAGACATGGCCAAGGTAAGAAAGGCTGAAAGATGACCACCACTGAACAAGACACACAAGCTGAAACCTCAAGACTGGGCCAAGAAATATCTCAAGACTGATTTTACTAAGGTTTTATGGACTGATGAAATGAGAGTGAGTCTTGATGGGCCAGATGGATGGGCCCGTGGCTGGATTGGTAAAGGGCAGAGAGCTCCAGTCCGACTCAGACGCCAGCAAGGTGGAGGTGGAGTACTGGTTTGGGCTTGTATCATCAAAGATGAGCTTGTGGCGCCTTTTCGGGTTGTGGATGGAGTCAAGCTCAACTCCCAGTCCTACTGCCAGTTTCTGGAAGACACCTTCTTCAAGCAGTGGTACAGGAAGAAGTCTGCATCTTTCAAGAAAAACATGATTTTCATGCAGGACAATGCTCCATCACACGCGTCCAAGTACTCCACAGCGTGGCTGGCAAGAAAGGGTATAAAAGAAGAAAATCTAATGATATGGCCTCCTTGTTCACCTGATCTGAACCCCATTGAGAACCTGTGGTCCATCATCAAATGTGAGATTTACAAGGAGGGAAAACAGTACATCTCTCTGAACAGTGTCTGGGAGGCTGTGGTTGCTGCTGCACGCAATGTTGATGGTGAACAGATCAAAACACTGACAGAATCCATGGATGGCAGGCTTTTGAGTGTCCTTGCAAAGAAAGGTGGCTATATTGGTCACTGATTTGTTTTTGTTTTGTTTTTGAATGTCAGAAATGTATATTTGTGAATGTTGAGATGTTATATTGGTTTCACTGGTAAAAATAAATAATTGAAATGGGTATATATTTGTTTTTTGTTAAGTTGCCTAAAAATTATGCACAGTAATAGTCACCTGCACACACAGATATCCCCCTAAAATAGCTATAACTAAAAACAAACTAAAAACTACTTCCAAAACTATTCAGCTTTGATATTAATGAGTTTTTTGGGTTCATTGAGAACATGGTTGTTGTTCAATAATAAAATTAATCCTCAAAAATACAACTTGCCGGGGGGGCGTGTCCGGACGGCAGCCATGCTGGACTGAAAAAACAGAAGCTCTTGGTGTCTTAAGAGATATTCTATCGTTTACTTGTACATTGGCTGTAAATATATCATTTGACAGATTTAATCCTGATCCCAGAAGGGTTGCCGTACACACAGACGCTAAGATTGTGGAAATCAACCTAACTGAAGCGAATCTAGATGAAGACGAAATTCTGGCCTAGTACCATCGGCCTTAAGATTCCCTCTCCACTAGAGCCGACTTTGTCAACCATTTGTATACAATGGAGGAGAACTGCGAGATCCTACACCTAATGCTAATAAATATAACCCACAAGATGGACCTGCAATTTGGCGAACTCTCTGAAATATTAAGGTATGCTACTCAGGGGACTGAAATTAAGCAGCCTGCTAACTTGAGACCTTTTGCTGAAACTTTACGCACTGAGAGGTTAGAGGCGGCACAGTTTATCATATCCCGGAGAGCGACGGCGGGAACAAGTCTGCATCGGCCTGCAGGGTCTATGGACATGCACAAGACATCCCTCCCAGTCAGTTCACCCACTTCGGGTGAAGCCACGCAGACATCCACAACATTCACTCTAAGCCCCGGAGAGAAGCGGCACATCACCAGGCGGAGCACAGCACCTTCACCAACTAGCCCGTCTTCCCGCCCGGTTGGGGAAACTCCTCTGCTATCTCTGGCACCTCATCAGAGACCTGTAATTGTCAACCGCAAATGGATTATGGATCCCTTGAACCCAGTCTCGATCTCTGACACCGAACTGGTAACTCCACTCACAACCCCAGTGGTAATTGTATTTGGCTCCCCAGTTCCAAAGCTCCGCTCAATCTTCCCCAATTTTCAGGCCGCTCAGTTTGTTGTTTCATGCAGACCCAGGTCCGGAATTGGTTGACTATATAAACTATGTTATTACCGAAGCCCTGTGAACTCCAGTGGGCTCGAGCGGTTCACTGACCGGACTATGTGGACTTTGTACACTCTTTAGATATAGCATCAATTAAGCTTAAGATTGGGGGGTGTTGGGTATTACGCAAGATCTCACTACATTCACTCTCATACCCATATCCCTTCACCTCAGTGCACCCTCTCAACCAGCATCCTAACTCTGATGTATTGGAGCTTCCAGTATTATATAGCGCTGTTTATACCTCCTACAGCGCAAGTGCCTTGGACATTTTCCCAATGAGAACTATTATGAGAACTATTATATATAATATATATTATATTATAAGTATAATTGGAGAGATGCCTCATCGCTATTTTCTGTGTTACATATTACTATGAGAGACGCGCTCCTTCCCTGCAGAGCACCTCTCATTAGCTGTTCATTACACTTGGCTGCTTTGCAATACCACAGTTCAACTTAATATGAATATCCTTTTTGAGATGTGTTGCTTATAGATGGCTCTCTTTATAGTGTAGAAATACTCATTTAAATGCTTAGCTGAGCCTCAGAGATGCGGAGTAGGCTAGATCACACGCAGGTTTGGAGGCCCCTTTCATCATACCCTGCAGCTGGCCTCTTCAGTTTTCATAGATTCTGCAAGTCTGCCACGGACATTACAGCCTAGCAAGCCTTAGTAGCCCATTCTGTATCGACTTGCTCACATTACTTGCGGACAGCTCTATTGTACAAAGCACATGTTAATTAGGGTATATTTATGCCCACAACTGATGTTAACACATATAGGTCAGGTTTGCTACGTATAATTTAGTCAATATTGCTTATTATACCAATTGTTGCTTGTCTATATGCTACCATGCAGTCTGCTATTCTCCCTATATAAATGCATAGAAGACTTCCATGTTATTTACTGTTCTAGCCATCTCATATATTTCTCTTTGTAACCTCTTTGTAGTCAAACTATATAATTTTATGATTGCTCCTGTCTCCACTGCTAATATGAGGTATATGTTCTTATGATATGCTGTATGTGGTCTTATGGGGAGCACAGTCAATTATATATACAAGATTGGTCTGAACTGTAATTTCCATGTTCAAGTACAGATTTATAGCACTCAGACCAGATCCTATTAAATCTCTGTTTAGTTGATTATATATAGATCCATACTACATACCTATTAATGGGCTACTCTATGTTAACATTAGCGTCGAGCAACTATTTAGTTTAACATAGGCTGTAGCCCCATTATATTATCTAAGCTGGTATATACTTATAGACAGAGGTTTTGTTTGCTAAAACTAAAATTACTTGCATGAAGCATTTCCCTATGGGTCCACTCAACATGAGATGTCCTCTGCAGGTTTGCTCATATTATATGTTTTAATTAGGTATACAATTTTTAGAGATACTACAGGGTAAAACCCCGGTATTTGCCTTATATATTAATAACTGAACATCTTGTACCCAATATGCCTATTGATGTTAAACTCTCTGTTTGACCCCACGGGCTTATTCTTTAGCTAAAGGTCTACCTGCTATTGCATCAATTATGTTCATTCACTATCCAGCTACTGTCCTGAGGCCTATGTCTCCCTAATCAGGGCACCTTACTTTTGTATTAGACTTGATGGCCAAAATAATCTTCTAGATAATGTTATTCATCATCAGTTTCTAGTGGCTATACCGCTGTTTTACATCAATGGCATTCCCATTTATATGATTTGTATCAATGTTCTCTGTTATTTACTGATATGATATAGTATTTGAGTCATAGGTCATGTAACCCCTTAGCTGTCACATACTCTTATGTATTTAATATTCAAGCGCAGGGTAACCGCCTATAGTGTAAGTCTCAGAGAGATGCATGTTCACTGCTCTATATACCATAATTATGATGTTGGTGCAGTTGTTAACCTGCTATAGGAACTGTCTCTGATATTACACCTGCTTCTAAAACTAGCTTTATGTTTAAGTATGCTCTATTCTTTGTATGGTGTTATATAGACTTAATTCTATTCTTTGACCTACAGGTTTCTGTTCATGTTGACTAATTGATATACAATTCTTATGCTATACAATGCCTGTTTTTTCCTGGTTTCCTCAGGTTTTCTAAGTCTTTGATAAGCTTAAAATAGTTCTCATATGTACTAAGACAGATGGATTTTTTTTGCTACTTGACACCACATAAGTCTTGACGTATGCTATTAACTAGATATTTATACCCAAGACAATAGCTACTAGTCCAGACAATAAAACATCTGCTCCATCCCACTTAGACACATGAATTCTGCATCTTACAATAACCTGTCTGCAAACCATCTACTCCTTAACCTATATGTAACCTCAGGAGACTTTAGTAGCCTCCCCACTTAGTCCCATATATATTGTCAGGGACATTGACAATACTTAAACTCTAATAACATAAGATTTTTATGATCAGGCACTTCTAAGTCCACTCCAGCCACCCTAAGTTACTCACATTTATACCTGGCTCCGTCCCCCCCCACCTTCTTTCCCTATACACATAGCGGTGCTTACCCGCTGAATATCCCCTTCCCCCCTATATAGCTCGGCCCAAGAGTGGCTGATACCCATGTTAAATCTCCACAAGTTGATAAGTTGGTCTTAGGTAAAATATTATTAGTTTGTGGAGCTCATACGCTGATAATATAAAATGAAGTTCTAATTCATCTCGCCTAAGATATTGTCTATTTTCATATCCAGATTTGAAATATATATGCATATTGCTTACTTAATAATACCTTTGTATAAACAATGCATTATTTTCTTTGTTGTAACTTTGGCCTCAGGGCGAGTTTTTGTTGTGATGATATATGCTTTAACTTCAATAAAAAAATTATTTTCAAAAAAAAAAAATACAACTTGCCTAATAATTCTGCACTCCCTGTATATGTAGTACATATACTGTAAATGAATGTATTAATATGTATATGTGTATATGTAGTACATACTGTAAATTAATGTGATGATATGTATATATGTATATATGTATATTTACATATACTGTAAATAAATGTATTAATATGTATATATGTATATGTAGTACATATACTGTAAATGAATGTATTAGAATGTGTTAATATGTATATATATATATATATATATATATATGTAGTACATATACTGTAAATGAATGTAATGATATGTATATATGTATATATGTATATTTACATATACTGTAAATAAATGTATTAATATGTATATATGTATATGTAGTAAATATACTGTAAATGAATGTATTAAAATATGTTAATATGGATATATGTATATGTAGTACATATACTGTAAATGAATGTATTAATATGTATATATGTATATGTAGTACATATACTGTAAATAAATATATTAATATATATATATGTATATGTAGTACATATACTGTAAATGAATGTATTAATATATATATATGTATATGTAGTAAATATACTGTAAATGAATATATTAATATCTATATATGTATATGTAGTAAATATACTCCAAATGAATGTATTAATATGTATATATGTATATGTAGTACATATACTGTAAATGAATGTATTAATATGTATATATGTATATGTAGAACATATACTGTAGATGAATGTATTAATATGTATATATGTATATGTTGTACATATACTGTAAATGAATGTATTAATATGTATATATGTATATATGTAATACATATATTGTAAATGAATGTATTAATATGTATATATGTATATGTAGTACATATACTGTAAATGAATATATTAATATGTATTAATATGTATATATTTATATGTAGTACATATACTGTAAATGAATGTATTAATATGTATATGTGTATATGTAGTACATATACTGTAAATGAATGCATTAATATGTATATATGTATATGTAGTACATATACTGTAAATGAATGTAATGATATGTATATATGTATATTTACATATACTGTAAATAAATGTATTAATATGTATATATGTATATGTAGTACATATACTGTAAATTAATGTATTAAAATGTGTTAATATATATATATATATATATATATATATATATGTAGTACATATACTGTAAATGAATGTATTAATATGTATATATATATGTAGTACATATACTGTAAATAAATGTATTAATATGTATATATGTATATGTAGTACATATACTGTAAATTAATGTATTAATATGTATATATGTATATGTAGTAAATATACTGTAAATGAATATATTATTAATATGTATATATGTATATGTAGTACATATACTGTAAATGAATGTATTAATATGTATATATGTATATGTAGTACATATACTGTAAATGACTGTATTAATATGTATATATGTATATGTAGTACATATATTATAAATGAATGTAATAATATGTGTATATGTATATATGTATAAGCAGTACATATACTGTAAATAAATGTATTAATATGTATATATGTATATGTAGTACATATACTGTAAATTAATGCATTAATATGTATATATGTATATGTAGTACATATACTGTAAATCAATTTCTTAATATGTATATGTGTATATATGTATATGTAGTACATAAACTGTAAATGAATGTATTAATATATATATATATATATATATATATATGTAGTACATATACTGTAAATTAATGTATTTATATGTGTATATGTATATATGTATAAGTAGTACATATACTGTAAATAAATGTATTAATATGTATATATGTATATGTAGTACATATACTGTAAATGAATGTATTAATATGTATATATGTATATATGTATATGTAGTACATATACTGTAAATGAATGTATTAATATGTATATATATATGTAGTACATATACTGTAAATAAATGTATTAATATGTATATATATATATATGTAGTACATATACTGTAAATTAATGTATTAATATGTATATATGTATATGTAGTAAATATACTGTAAATGAATATATTATTAATATGTATATATGTATATGTAGTACATATACTGTAAATGAATGTATTAATATGTATATATGTATATGTAGTACATATACTGTAAATGACTGTATTAATATGTATATATGTATATGTAGTACATATATTGTAAATGAATGCAATAATATGTGTATATGTATATATGTATAAGCAGTACATATACTGTAAATAAATGTATTAATATGTATATATGTATATGTAGTACATATACTGTAAATTAATGCATTAATATGTATATATGTATATGTAGTACATATACTGTAAATCAATTTCTTAATATGTATATGTGTATATATGTATATGTAGTACATAAACTGTAAATGAATGTATTAATATATATATATGTATATATGTATAAGTAGTACATATACTGTAAATAAATGTATTAATATGTATATATGTATATGTAGTACATATACTGTAAATTAATGTATTAATATGTATATATGTATATATGTATATGTAGTACATATACTGTAAATCAATGTATTAATATGTATATATGTATATGTAGTACATATACTGTAAATGAATGTATTTGTATATATGTATATGTAGTACATATACTGTAAATGAATGTATTAATGTGTATATATGTATATATGTATATGTAGTACATATACTGTAAATGAATGTATTAATATGTATATATGTATATGTAGTACATATACTGTAAATGAATGTATTAATATGTATTAATAGGTATATATCTATATGTAGTACCTATACTGTAAATGAATGTATTAATATGTATATATGTATATGTAGTGCATATACTGTAAATGAATATATTAATATGTATATATGTATATGTAGTACATATACTGTAAATTAAAGGAACACTGAACCCAAATTTCACTGAACCCAAATTTTTTCTATCGCGATACAGATAGGGCATGCAATTTTAAGTAACTTTCTAATTTACTCCTATTATCAAATTCTTTTCATTCTCTTGATATCTTTATTTGAAATGCAAGAATGTAAGTTTAGATGCCGGCCCATTTTTGGTGAACACAATGTGTTGTTCTAGCTGATTGGGGGGTAAATTCATCCACCAATAAACAAGTGCTTTCCATGGTGCTGTACCAAAAATAGCTTAAATGCCTTCTTTTTAAAATAAAGAAAGTAAGAGAACAAAGAAAAATTGATAATAGGAGTAAATTAGAAAGTTGTTTAAAATTGCATGTTCTATCTGAATCACAAAAGAAATCATTTGGCTTCAGTGTCCCTTTAATGTATTAATATGTATATATGTATATGTAGTACATATACTGTAAATTAATGTTTTAATATGTATATATGTATATATGTATATGTAGTACATATACTGTAAATTAATGTATTAATATGTATATATGTATATGTTGTACATATACTGCAAATGAATGTATTAATATGTATATATGTATATATGTATATGTAGTACATATACTGTAAATCAATGTATTAATATGTGTATATGTATATATGTATATGTACATATACTGTAAATCAATGTATTAATATGTATATATGTATATGTAGTACATATACTGTAAATAAATGTATTAATATCTATAAATGTTTATATGTTTATGTACATATACTGTAAATGAATGTGTTAATATGTATATATGTATATGTAGTACATATACTGTAAATAAATGTATTAATATGTATATATGTATATGTAATACATATACTGTAAATGAATGTATTAATATGTATATATGTATATATGTATATGTAGTACATATACTGTAAATGAATGTATTAATATGTATATATGTATATGTAGTAAATATACTGTAAATGAATGTATTAATATGTATATATGTATATATGTATATGTACATATACTTTAAATGAATGTATTAATATGTATATATGTATATGTAGTACATATACTGTAAATGAATGTATTAATATATTTATATGTATATGTAGTACATATACTGTAAATGAATGTATTAATATATTTATATGTATATGTAGTACATATACTGTAAATGAATGTATTAATATATTTATATGTATATGTAGTACATATACTGTAAGTGAATGCATTAATATGTGTTAATATGTATATATGTATATGTAGTACATATACTGTAAATAAATGTATTAATATGTATATATGTATATGTAGTACATATACTGTAAATGAATGTATTAATATGTATTAATATGTATATATGTATATGTAGTACATATACTTTAAATGAATGTATTAATATGTATATATGTATATGTAGTACATATACTGTAAATGAATGTATTAATATGTATATGTGTATATGTAGTACATATACTGTAAATCAATGTATTAATATGTATATCTGTATATGTAGTACATATACTGAAAATGAAATTATTAATATGTATATATGCATATGTAGTACATATACTGTAAATGAATGTATTAATATGTATTAATATGTATATATATATATGTAGTACATATACTGTAAATGAATGTATTAATATGTATATATGTATATTTAGTACATATACTGTAAATGAATATATTAATATGTATATATGTATATGTAGTACATATACTGTAAGTGAATGCATTAATATGTGTTAATATGTATATATGTATATGTAGTACATATACTGTAAATAAATGTATTAATATGTATATATGTATATGTAGTACATATACTGTAAATGAATGTATTAATATGTATATATGTATAGGTAGTACATATACTGTAAATGAATGTATTAATATGTATTAATATGTATATATGTATATGTAGTACATATACTTTAAATGAATGTATTAATATGTATATATGTATATGTAGTACATATACTGTAAATGAATGTATTAATATGTATATGTGTATATGTAGTACATATACTGTAAATCAATGTATTAATATGTATATCTGTATATGTAGTACATATACTGAAAATGAAATTATTAATATGTATATATGCATATGTAGTACATATACTGTAAATGAATGTATTAATATGTATATATGTATATGTAGTACATATACTGTAAATTAATGTATTAATATGTATATATGTATATGAAGTGCATATACTGTAAATGAATGTATTGATATGTATATATGTATATGTAGTACATATACTGTAAATGAATGTATTAATATGTATATATATATATATATATATATATATAGTACATATACTGTAAATGAAGGTATTGATATGTATATATGGATATGTAGTACATATACTGTAAATGAATGTATTAATATGTATATATGTATATGTAGTACATATACTGTAAATGAATGTATTAATATGTTTATATGTATATGTAGTACATATACTGTAAATGAATGTATTAATGTATATGTGTATATGTAATACATATACTGTAAATGAATGTATTAATATGTATATATGCATATGTAGTACATATACTGTAAATGAATGTATTAATATGTATATATGTATATGTAGTACATATACTGTAAATGAATGTATTAATGTATATATGTATATGTAGGACATATACTGTAAATGAATGTATTAATATGTATATATGTATATGAAGTTCATATACGGAAAATAATGTATTAATGTATATATGTATATGTAATACATATACTGTAAATGAATGTATTAATATGTATATGTATATGTAGTACATGTACTGTAAATGAATGTATTAATATGTATATATGTATATGTAGTACATATACTTTAAATGAATGTATTAATATGTATATATGTATATGTAGTACATATACTGTAAATGAATGTATTAATATGTATATATGTATATGTAGTACATATACTGTAAATGAATGTATTAATATGTATATATGTATATGTAGTTCATATACTGTAAATGAATGTATTAATATGTATATATGTATATGTAGTACATATACTGTAAATTAATGTATTAATATGTGTATATTCATATACATATAGTATATATTTATATTTGCTGCCATCGATGCACAACTTACCCCCTTCGATGTGCTAGGTTCTCTGCCAGTTGGAGCCTATGGGAGCGAGCTCCCGTGAGCGCAAAGCTTCCGTGAAAAGCAAAAGCGAGGTTGTGTTTGCATTGCACCTCACTTTTAATACCAGCACACATTAGTGTGCACTGGTATTTCTGAGTTGAGCGCAAATATCACTTTAGCGTGAGCGATATTTAGCGCTCAACTTGCAATCTGTCCCTTAGTTATTCATTTGCAAGAGCACTAAATGGCAGCACTATTTATTGCCATGTAGTTTTCTTTCTTTCTTTCTTTCTTTCTTTTTTTTCTTTCTTTTTTTCTTTCTTTCTTTCTATCTATCATCTATCTATCTATCTATCTATCTATCTATCTATCTATCTATCTATCTATCTATTATCTATCTATCTATCTATCTATATATCATCTATCCATGATCTATCTATCTATCTATCTATCTATCTATCTATGATCTATCTATCTATCTATCATCTATATATCCATCCCTCTCTCTATCTATCACTATCTATCTATCTATCTATCTATTTATCTATTATCTATATATCATCTATGTTGTAATGGTAGTAAACACTGTATGTTATGTTATTATGGTAGGGAACACTGTATGTTATGTTGTTATTGTAGGGAACACTGTATGTTATGTTGTTATTGTAGGGAACACTGTATGTTATGTTGTTATGGTAGGGAACACTGTATGTTATGTTGTTATTGTAGGCAACACTGTATGTTATGTTGTTATTGTAGGGAACACTGTATGATATGTTGTTATGGTAGGGAACACTGTATGATATGTTGTTATGGTAGGGAACACTGTATGTTATGTTGTTATGGTAGGGAACACTGTATGTTATGTTGTTATGGTAGGGAACACTGTATGTTATGTTGTTATGGTAGGGAACACTGTATGTTATGTTATTATGGTAGGGAACACTGTATGTTATGTTGTTATTGTAGGGAACACTGTATGATATGTTGTTATGGTAGGGAACACTGTATGTTATGTTGTTATTGCAGGGAACACTATATGATATGTTGTTATTGTAGGGAACACTGTATGTTATGTTATTATGGTAGGGAACACTGTATGTTATGTTGTTATGGTAGGGAACACTGTATGTTATGTTGTTATGGTAGGGAACACTGTATGTTATGTTGTTATTGTAGGGAACATTGTATGATATGTTGTTATGGTAGGGAACACTGTATGTTATGTTGTTATGGTAGGGAACACTGTATGATATAATGTTATAGGGAACACTGAATGATATTTTGTTATGGTAGGGAACACAGTATGTTATGTTGTTATGTTAGGGAAGACTGTATGATGTGTTGTTATGGTAGGGAACACTGTATGATATGTTGTTATGGTAGGGAACACTGTATGTTATGTTTTTATCTTTAGGGAACACTGTATGATATGTTGTTATGGTAGGGAACACTGTATGTTATGTTATTATGGTAGTGAACACTGTATGTTATGTTATTATGGTAGGGAACACTGTATGTTATTTTATTATGGTAGGGAACACAGTATGATATGTTGTTATTGTAGGGAACATTGTATGATATGTTGTTATGGTAGAGAACACTGTATGTTATGTTGTTATGGTAGGGAACACTGTATGATATGTTGTTATTGTAGGGAACACTGTATGTTATGTTGTTATGGTAGGGAACACTGTATGATATGTTGTTATTGTAGGGAACACTGTATGTTATGTTATTATGGTAGGGAACACTGTATGTTATGTTGTTATGGTAGGGAACACTGTATGTTATTTTATTATGGTAGGGAACACTGTATGTTATGTTGTTATGGTAGGGAACACTGTATGTTATGTTGTTATGGTAGGGAACACTGTATGTTATGTTGTTATTGTAGGGAACATTGTATGATATGTTGTTATGGTAGGGAACACTGTATGTTATGTTGTTATGGTAGGGAACACTGTATGATATGTTGTTATAGGGAACACTGAATGATATTTTGTTATGGTAGGGAACACAGTGTGTTATGTTGTTATGTTAGGGAAGACTGTATGTTATGTTATTATGGTAGGGAACACTGTATGTTATGTTGTTATTGTAGGGAACACTGTATGATATGTTGTTATGGTAGGGAACACTGTATGTTATGTTTTTATCTTTAGGAAACACTGTATGATATGTTGTTATGGTAGGGAACACTGTATGTTATGTTGTTATGGTAGGGAACACTGTATGTTATGTTGTTATGGTAGGGAACACTGTATGATATTTTGTTATGGTAGGGAACACTGTATGTTATGTTGTTATGTTAGGGAAGACTGTATGATGTGTTGTTATGGTAGGGAACACTGTATGTTATGTTGTTATTGTAGGGAACACTGTATGATATGTTGTTATGGTAGGGAACACTGTATGTTATGTTTTTATCTTTAGGGAACACTGTATGATATGTTGTTATGGTAGGGAACACTGTATGTTATGTTGTTATGGTAGGGAACACTGTATGATATGTTATTATGGTAGGAAACACAGTATGTTATGTTGTTATGGTAGTGAACACTGTATGATATGTTGTTATGGTAGGGAACACTTTATGTTATGTTATTATGGTAGGAAACAAAGTATAATATGTTGTTATTGTAGGGAACACTGTATGATATGTTGTTATGGTAGGGAACACTGTATGTTATGTTGTTATGGTAGGGAACACAGTATGATATGTTGTTATTGTAGGGAACACTGTATGATATGTTGTTATGGTAGGGAACACTGTATGTTATGTTGTTATGGTAGGGAACACTTTATGATGTGTTGTTTTGGTAGGGAACACAGTATGATATGTTGTTATGGTAGGGAACACTGTATGTTATGTTGTTATGGTAGGGAACACTGTATGTTATGTTTTTATCTTTAGGGAACACTGTATGACATGTTGTTATGGTAGGGAACACTGTATGTTATGGTGTTATGGTAGGGAACACTGTATGTTATGTTTTTATCTTTAGGGAACACTGTATGTTATGTTGTTATGGTAGGGAACACTGTATGATGTGTTGCTATGGTAGAGAACACAGTATGTTATGTTATTATTGTAGGAAACACTGTATGTTATGTTATTATGGTAGGGAACACTGTATGTTATGTTGTTATGGTAGGGAACACTGTATGATATGTTGTTATGGTAGGGAACACTGTATGATATGTTGTTATTGTAGGGAACACTGTATGATATGTTGTTATGGTAGGGAACACTGTATGTTATGTTGTTATGGTAGGGAACACTGTATGATATGTTGTTATGGTAGGGAACACTTTATGTTATGTTATTATGGTAGGAAACAAAGTATAATATGTTGTTATTGTAGGGAACACTGTATGATATGTTGTTATGGTAGGGAACACTGTATGTTATGTTGTTATGGTAGGGAACACAGTATGATATGTTGTTATTGTAGGGAACACTGTATGATATGTTGTTATGGTAGGGAACACTGTATGTTATGTTGTTATGGTAGGGAACACTTTATGATGTGTTGTTTTGGTAGGGAACACAGTATGATATGTTGTTATGGTAGGGAACACTGTATGTTATGTTGTTATGGTAGGGAACACTGTATGTTATGTTTTTATCTTTAGGGAACACTGTATGACATGTTGTTATGGTAGGGAACACTGTATGTTATGGTGTTATGGTAGGGAACACTGTATGTTATGTTTTTATCTTTAGGGAACACTGTATGTTATGTTGTTATGGTAGGGAACACTGTATGATGTGTTGCTATGGTAGAGAACACAGTATGTTATGTTATTATTGTAGGAAACACTGTATGTTATGTTATTATGGTAGGGAACACTGTATGTTATGTTGTTATGGTAGGGAACACTGTATGATATGTTGTTATGGTAGGGAACACTGTATGATATGTTGTTATTGTAGGGAACACTGTATGATATGTTGTTATGGTAGGGAACACTGTATGTTATGTTGTTATGGTAGGGAACACTGTATGTTATGTTGTTATGGTAGGGAACACTGTATGTTATGTTATTATTGTAGGGAACACTGTATGTTATGTTATTATGGTAGGGAACACTGTATGTTATGTTATTATGGTAGGGAACACTGTATGTTATGTTGTTATGGTAGGGAACACTGTATGATATGTTGTTATGGTAGGGAACACTTTATGTTATGTTGTTATGGTAGGGAACACTCTATGATATGTTGTTATGGTAGAGAACACTGTATGATGTGTTGTTATGGTAGGGAACACTGTATGGTATGTTGTTATGGTAGAGAACACTGTGTGATAGATTGTTATTGTAGGGAACACATTATATGTTGTTATGGTAGGGAACATATTATGGGGCCTATTTATCAAGCTCCGTATACGATCGGGTTGATTGACACTTGAGAAGAAAAGTAACTAGCGCCCAGGACTGATATCTGCTCACTATAAAGAAGACCCCCTAATAGGTCTAAAAACGGAACAATGAAACAGGATATATAGGAGCGCCAATGGCTTAGATATACCACAGGAAATAGAAATAATCTCCAATAGTTTCTCTTAGAATTAGATTGTTCAAATGTCAAACAAATATATTTATTATATTAAAACAATATGATTCTGATCTCGAGAATTCATAAAAAATGTAAATAAAAACAAAAACACAAAACACATATAAAAATACATAAAATAAAATACAGCGAATGACAAATTAAAATACAGCAGATGACAAATTGAATCTAATCCAGTTGTTTTAACTGGGTGACCAATATCTAATGGTCTGGTTTTTCGTGAGTGAGTCCTCTTAAAGACCCTCTAGTAGGTGCACAAATGTGTATAGAAAAACAAATCGGTACTTAATTGAATTTATCAAATAAGTGTACAAATTAACCTGGTGTCCAATAAATGATATAATAATAACTCAAATAGTGTTATCAAAGTGATAAGACCACTATTATAGTGATACGAGACCCACTTTAAAGGTCAACAGTTCATACAGGTAGTGCAAAATGTGATGATTAATACAAATCATATAATAAACGCCGTGATAAATTAAAAATGAGATAAAATGCATTGGAATCCTTAAGCTAACAGATAAACCATATTATGGATCACAATATATAACACAAAATAAAATACAAATCTGAAGTGATCAAGTAGGTGTGGTCAAAAAATCAAAAATGAAAAAATGTGAAAAATGCAAAAAATACAAAATTAAACGTGTAATCCTACTAGTGGGATTCTAAACTAAACTGGTACCAGCCATTATCTCAATTAGCCTAATTTAATCTGGATGATGGACTCAGTGGTCCGGTAATGCGTCTAACTTTAATATCTTAAAAACAATAAACCAATGAAACAAATAGCACAAGCTATATAATTAATATAAACAACATAAAAAACCAGAGAGTTTATGTCTAGTTTGGCCAAAACTAATCCACAACTCTTAAAGGTGTGTTTCCACAACTTTTAAGAAATAATAATATTGACAATGATAGTGTCCTTAAAAAGTCAATTGGTAAAAGTGAATCCTTAAAAAGTCTGATGAAAAAAATCCTCGATGTGTGGTGGAGTCCAAAGTCCTACTCCTTTGTTAAGACAAAAACCTGAAAAAGATGAAAAAAGCGCAATAAACAAACAGCGCTACAAGGGTATGGACTATTGAAAATAGTCTTACCGATCAAATCCTGGTCCTGGATATAATGAGCCTCTCAAATCTTTGGTGTAAATTGTCGTCTACGCGTTTCGGCCCTCGTACCGGGCCTTTTTCAAGACATATAGAGGCTACATTAATACTGACCTTATATACTCTTCTATATGAGCGTTTGTATGTTAAAAATTGCGCCAAATTGGGCGGATGTTGTCGGATTGTTCCCCGCCGAAAAAAACGCACTTCCGATAGTGAACCGGAAGTTGAAGCTTGTAACACTTCCGGTTTTTGTGCTTCCAGTTTCCCGGAGCCATTTTGGAAATGGGCAAGATCGGAAATGGGCATTAAACGCTCTAGTAAACCGATTTTTCTTGAAAATGGACATAATCGGCAATTAGACAGCCTAGGTGTTGTATATATATTTAACTATTTCAATTGACATCTGTTAATAACTAGATATAATTTTTTAATAACTAGATATAATTTTTAAATTTCGTTCATCTGGTTGAGGCTAATATATCCAGGACCTAACATTAGGATTGTTTATACAATTTAGGCAACAGGAACCTTCTATTAATCAATACAGATCTATATCGATTTGACAAATTTCAGATTAAGGTCTCTTGTTCCCCAAATGAGTCCCTTTTACAATTTATATTTATGGAGATTATCCAATATTCGTGGTAATACTCATCGTTCACCTTATAGATACTACTTTATAATAATCTAAAATATTGATTTCCCAAGATACATGGTGGAAAATCATCTACTTTCCTTACATATACATAAAGCAATAATTTGAACTCATATTCTTACACACAATCTAATAAATCAAACTAATGGAATCGTAATTATAAAAAAATATATAAAAAAAAATATAAAATATATAAATTGCATTGATTTGTCTTAGAATAGTATTCCTCAAAGGGCTTTAAAAACAAAAAAATGCTTAGGTCAACTCGACCAAGCCAGATGATTAAAAAAGTGGTTTATTCATCACAGTAACTTCAAAGTGAATATGACTTGAATTAGATAGATCATCTTAAAGTTGATATTTGGATATGTTGTAACTTTAGGGATAAAAATCAATTACTCTGAACTATTCAAAACAGATGGACAATCTCAAAATTTGCGTTGAGACCTTTTGGATAAATACAGTGTAAATTAAAAATCCATTTGGATTCTGTTTTTAGTCATTTCAGTTCCATGTCTCCTCCTCTCCAATCTTTGTTTATTTTGCATATACCCATATATTTGAAGCTTTTGTCGCTTCCACCATGTACTTCTTTGAAGTGTTTGTAAATTGGTAAATCAACCTTCTTCCATTTGATCTGCAACAAATGTTCTCGAATTCGGTCTTTTAGTTTCCTAGAGGTCTGGCCTACATACTGCAGGCCACACCCACACTCGACCAAGTAGACTATGTTCTGATCAGTACATCTTATTGTTTGTTTGATGTGGAACACTTCATTGGAAACTTTGGACTTTATTATATTGGTTTTCTTTCCATGTTTGCATGCTTTGCAGAAGTAACATGGGTAAAAACCAAACAGTTTTTTACCCAAGATGTCTGAAGAGTTCTTTTCTTTCTTCTGTTTGGGTATGCTTGGAGCCAGAATTGATTTTAAATTATTGGCCTTCCTATAGACGAAATTAGGTCGTTCTGTTAGATGTTCGCCCAGAATGTCATCGTCTTTGAGTAAGTTCCAATGTCTCTTAACTATATCCTCAATTGTCTTTTTCCTTTCTCCATATTGGGTGATAAAAGGAATTTTGAGACCTTCAGATTTTCCTTTGTCTGGTTTCATTTTATAAGTTAGGAGGGAGTCTCTTTTTGTGTTACTTACTTCTGTGATGGTCTTGTCTATGAGGGATTCGCTGTATCCTCTTTCCAGGAATCTGGTTTTCAGTGTTTTCCATTGTTTAACCCACATTTCTTCACTTGAACAGTTCTTCCTAATTCTTAATAATTGCCCTTTTGGGATATTCGATATCCATTTTTTGTGGTGGCAGCTTGTATGGTGGACATAATTATTGGAGTCCACTTCCTTGAAGTGGGTGGATGTTTCAATCTTCCCATTGACGACTCTAATATCTAGATCTAAGTAGACAATATGGCCTTTACTGATGGAGTTGGTAAATCTGAGATTGGACTGGTTCAAGTTCATTACGTCCAATGTGTGTTTCAAATCTTCCTCACTTCCCTTCCAGATGATTAGAAGGTCATCTATATACCTTTTGTATAAGACCAGGTCCGCGCCCGCTGGGCATGATTCCCAGAAAATGGTTTCCCATCTGCCCATGTACAGATTGGCATAGCTGGGCGCGAACCTGGTCCCCATGGCCGTACCACATACTTGATGATAGAATTTATTGTCACAGTAAAAATAATTGTGTTGAAGTATATAATCTATCCCATCCAGTATGAACCTCCTCTGTGGTTCTGGCATGTTGTCGTCTTTATTTAGGAAGTAGCTGATAGTATCAAGTCCTCTCTCATGCGGAATCGAAGTGTATAATGATGTTACATCACTGGTGATCATAATATAGCTGTCATCCCATTCTAGATCTCTTAGTAGATTTAGTACTTCGGTGGGTTGATTGACACCCCCTGCATTGCACCAGCAGTTCACCAGAACTGCTGGTGCAATGATAAATGCAGAAAGTGTTATGGTAAGGAACACAGTATGATATGTGGCTATGGTAGGGAACACAGTATGATATGTTGTTATGGTAGGAACACAGTATGTCCCGGTAGGTACTTAAGTGCTGTAATCCAGTTGAACCTGCAAACGTTTAAGGCATGGTTGACTGGTGTGAGAATCGGGTGGTCAAACATTATTCTGAGGTTAGCGTTGAGGCATATGGCCAACCATAGAGCAGCCTTCCAGGTCAGGAAGAAGCTTAAAAGGGACATAAGAAAATTGATGTCAGAGCTTGGGGGGGGGTTTATTGTGGAGCACAAGAACATCACGGGAGCCGACCAAAGTCTCTACTGAGGCGAGGGGGTGCATTTAACTGACTATGCCATGGACCTGCTCCTAGAAAATCTGAGGCAGGCTTTACTCCTACTTGTGTGAGTTTTGGTGGTGATGAGAGTTTGCCCTATATTTGGGTGATCTTGTGGCGGTTGGGCCGGGTCAGGGGTGCAGGATGTGACGAGAACTCCCTAAGACATCTTAACGTTGATCTCCGCTCTGCTTTTTCTCCTGCATCCCTGGTAAGGTCCAGCTTGCTAGCAGGGGTTTACTATAAATTATCTAGTACCTGATTTCCACTCCCCAGGTCCATGTTATTTATGCTTTTCTCTTGTTAAGTGTAGTCAGTCCACGGGTCATCCATTACTTATGGGATTATATCTCCTTCCCAACAGGAAGTTGCAAGAGGATCACCCAAGCAGAGCTGCTATATAGCTCCTCCCCTCACATGTCATATCCAGTCATTCTCTTGCAACTCAACATAGATAGGTCGTTGTGAGAGGTCTGTGGTGTTTTTTAAACTTAGTTTATGTCTTCAATCAAAAGTTTGTTATTTTAAATGGCACCGGAGTGTGCTGTTTGTTCTCAGGCAGTATTAGAAGAAGAATCTGCCTGCGTTTTCTATGATCTTAGCAGAAGTAACTAAGATCCACTGGCTGTTTCTCGCACATTCTGAGGAGTGAGGTAACTTCAGAAAGGGGAATAGCATGCGGGGCCCCCCTGCAAATGAGGTATGTGCAGTAAATTATTTTTCTAAGGAATGGAATTGACTAGAAAATACTGCTGTTACCAATGTAATGTAAGTACAGCCTTGAATGCAGTGGTAGCGACTGGTATTAGGCTGATGAGTGTACGTGCACTGAAGTATTTTTCTAGGGAATGTAATTTGTCTAAGAAAATACTGTTAATGCTGAAGTAATGTTTGAGCCTTAACTGCAGTAAAAGCAACTGGTAGCAGGCTTATTAATAACACTTCAGAATCTTTTAATGTTCAAAACGTTTACTGGCATGTTAATCGTTTTTTGTGAGGTATTTGGTGATAAAACTTTTTGGGGCATGATTTTTCCACATGGCTAACGTTTATTTCTGCATAGAAACAGTTAACTGAGATTTCCCACTGTTGTAATATGAGTTGGAGGGGCCTATTTTAGCGCTTTTTTGCGCAGTAAAAATTCAGTCACAGTCTTCCTACTTCATCCTCCATGATCCAGGACGTCCCTAGAGAGCTCAGGGGTCTTCAAAATTCATTTTGAGGGAGGTAATCAGTCACAGCAGACCTGTGACAGTGTGTTTGACTGTGATAAAAACGTTATTTGTTAAATTGATATCCGTTTTTGGGTATTAAGGGGTTAATCATCCATTTGCTGGTGGGTGCAATCCTTTGCTAATTTAATACATTTACTGTGAAATTTTGGTTGCTATAACTGATTTGGTTCATTGTTATTTCAACTGTGACAGCTTTTTGTGCTTCTTAAAGGCGCAGTAGCGTTTTTTATATTGCTTGTAAATTTATTTGAAAGTATTTTCCAAGCTTGCTAGTCTCATTGCTAGTCTGTTTAAACATGTCTGACACAGATGAATCTGCTTGTTCACTATGTTTGAAGGCCAATGTGGAGCCCCATAGAAATTTGTGTACTAAATGCATTGATGTCACTTTAAATAAAAGTCAATCTTTACATGTAAAGAAATTATCACCAGACAATGAGGGGGAAGTTATGCCGACTAACTCTCCTCACGTGTCAGTACCTTCGCCTCCCGCTCAGGAGGTGCGTGATATTGTGGCGCCAAGTACATCAGAGAGGCCCATACAAATCACTTTGCAAGACATGGCTACTGTTATGACCGAGGTATTATCTAAATTGCCAGAATTAAGAGGCAAGCACGATTGCTCGGGGTTAAGAACAGAGCGCGCTGATGATGGGAGAGCCATGTCTGATACTGCGTCACAATTTGCAGAACATGAGGACGGAGAGCTTCATTCTGTGGGTGACGGATCTGATCCAGGGAGACTGGATTCAGAGATTTCTAATTTTAAATTTAAGCTTGAATACCTCCGCGTACTGCTAGGGGAGGTATTAGCAGCTCTGAACGATTGTAACACGGTTGCAATTCCAGAGAAATTATGTAGGCTGGATAGATACTATGCGGTACCGGTGTGTACTGACGTTTTTCCTATACCTAAGAGGCTTACAGAGATTATTAGCAAGGAGTGGGATAGGCCCGGTGTGCCCTTTCCCCCCCCCCCCTCCTATATTTAGGAAAATGTTTCCAATAGACGCCACCACACGGGACTTATGGCAGACGGTCCCTAAGGTGGAGGGAGCAGTTTCTACTTTGGCTAAGCGTACCACTATCCCGGTGGAGGATAGTTGTGCTTTTTCAGATCCAATGGATAAAAAATTAGAAGGTTACCTTAAGAAAATTTTTGTTCAACAAGATTTTATCTTACAGCCCCTTGCATGCATTGCGCCTGTCACTGCTGCTGCGGCATTCTGGTTTGAGTCTCTGGAAGAGGCCATTCGCACAGCTCCATTGGATGAGATTATGAACAAGCTTAAAGCACTTAAGCTAGCTAACGCATTTGTTTCTGATGCTGTTGTACATTTAACCAAATTAACGGCTAAGAACTCTGGTTTCGCCATCCAAGCGCACAGAGCACTATGGCTTAAATCATGGTCAGCTGACGTGACTTCTAAATCTAAATTGCTTAATATTCCTTTCAAAGGGCAGACCTTGTTCGGGCCCGGCTTGAAAGAAATTATTGCTGACATTACTGGGGGTAAGGGTCATACTCTTCCTCAGGACAAGGCCAAATCAAAGGCCAAACAGTCTAATTTTCGTGCCTTTCGTAACTTCAAGGCAGGAGCAGCATCAACTTCCTCCGCTCCAAAACAGGAAGGAACTGTTGCTCTTTACAGACAGGGCTGGAAAGCTAACCAGTCCTGGAACAAGGGCAAGCAGGCCAGAAAACCTGTTCTGCCCCTAAGACAGCATGAAGAGAGGGCCCCCTATCCGGAAACGGATCTAGTGGGGGGCAGACTATCTCTCTTCGCCCAGGCTTGGGCAAGAGATGTCCAGGATCCCTGGGCGTTGGAGGTCATATCTCAGGGATACCTTCTGGACTTCAAAGCTTCTCCTCCACAAGGGAGATTTCATCTTTCAAGGTTATCAGCAAACCAAATAAAGAAAGAAGTGTTTCTACGCTGTGTACAAGACCTCTTATTAATGGGGGTGATCCACCCAGTTCCGCAGATGGAACAAGGGCAAGGATTTTACTCAAATCTGTTTGTGGTCCCCAAGAAAGAGGGAACCTTCAGACCAATCTTGGACCTAAAGATCTTAAACAAATTCCTAAGAGTTCCATCATTCAAAATGGAAACTATTCGAACCATCCTACCCATGATCCAAGAGGGTCAATACATGACCACAGTGGACTTAAAGGATGCCTACCTTCACATACCGATTCACAAAGATCATTATCGGTACCTAAGATTTGCCTTTCTAGACAGGCATTACCAGTTTGTAGCTCTTCCCTTCGGGTTAGCTACGGCCCCGAGAATCTTTACAAAGGTTCTGGGCTCTCTTCTGGCGGTACTAAGACCGCGAGGCATAGCGGTGGCTCCGTACCTAGACGACATTCTGATACAAGCGTCAAGTTTTCAAATTGCCAAGTCTCACACAGAGATAGTTCTGGCGTTTCTAAGGTCGCATGGGTGGAAGGTGAACGTGGAAAAGAGTTCTCTATTACCACTCACAAGGGTTCCCTTCCTAGGGACTCTTATAGATTCTATAGAGATGAAAATTTACCTGATGGAGTCCAGGTTATTAAAGTTTCAAAATACTTGCCGTGCCCTTCATTCCATTCCACACCCGTCAGTAGCTCAGTGCATGGAAGTAATCGGCTTAATGGTTGCGGCAATGGACATAGTACCATTTGCGCGCCTGCATCTCAGACCACTGCAATTGTGCATGCTCAGTCAGTGGAATGGGGATTACTCAGATTTGTCCCCTCTACTAAATCTGGATCAAGAGACCAGAGATTCTCTTCTATGGTGGCTTTCTCGGCCCCATCTGTCCAAGGGGATGACCTTTCGCAGGCCAGATTGGACGATTGTAACAACAGACGCCAGCCTTCTAGGTTGGGGCGAAGTCTGGAATTCCCTGAAGGCTCAGGGATCATGGACTCAGGAGGAGAAACTCCTCCCAATAAATATTCTGGAGTTAAGAGCAATATTCAATGCTCTTCTAGCTTGGCCTCAGTTAGCAACTCTGAGGTTCATCAGATTTCAGTCGGACAACATCATGACTGTGGCTTACATCAACCATCAAGGGGGAACCAGGAGTTCCCTAGCGATGTTGGAAGTCTCAAAGATAATTCGCTGGGCAGAGTCTCACTCTTGCCACCTGTCAGCGATCTACATCCCAGGCGTGGAGAACTGGGATGTGGATTTTCTAAGTCGCCAGACTTTTCATCCGGGGGAGTGGGAACTTCATCCAGAGGTCTCCGCTCAACTGATTCATCGTTGGGGCAAACCAGATCTGGATCTCATGGCGTCTCACCAGAACGCCAAGCTTCCTTGTTACGGATCCAGATCCAGGGACCCGGGAGCGGCGCTGATAGATGCTCTGACAGCCCATTGGGTCTTCAACATGGCTTATGTGTTTCCACCATTCCCGATGCTGCCTCGACTGATTGCCAAGATCAAACAGGAGAGAGCATCGGTGATTTTGGTAGCGCCTGTGTGGCCACGCAGGACCTGGTATGCAGACCTAGTGGACATGTCGTCCTGTCCACCATGGTCTCTGCCTCTGAGGCAGGACTTTCTAATTCAGGGTCCTTTCAACCATCCAAATCAAATTTCTCTGAGACTGACTGCATGGAGATTGAACGCTTGATTCTATCAAAGCGTGGCTTCTCGGAGTCGGTTATTGATACTTTAATACAGGCTCGGAAACCTGTTACCAGAAAAATTTACCATAAGATATGGCGTAAATATTTATATTGGTGCGAATCCAAGAGTTACTCATGGAGTAAGGTTAGGATTCCTAGGATATTGTCTTTTCTACAAGAGGGTTTAGAAAAGGGCTTATCTGCTAGTTCGTTAAAGGGACAGATTTCGGCTCTGTCTATTCTTCTACACAAACGTCTGGCAGAAGTTCCAGATATTCAGGCTTTTTGTCAGGCTTTGGCTAGGATTAAGCCTGTGTTTAAGACTGTTGCTCCGCCGTGGAGCTTAAACTTAGTTCTTAACATTTTGCAAGGTGTTCCATTTGAACCCCTTCATTCCATTGATATCAAGCTGTTATCTTGGAAAGTTCTGTTTTTGATGGCTATTTCCTCGGCTCGAAGAGTCTCTGAGATATCTGTCTTACATTGTGATTCTCCTTATCTAATTTTTCATTCAGACAAGGTAGTTCTGCGTACTAAACCTGGGTTCTTACCTAAGGTAGTTTCTAACAGGAATATCAATCAAGAGATTGTTGTTCCATCTTTGTGTCCTAACCCTTCTTCAAAGAAGGAACGACTTTTGCATAATCTGGACGTAGTCCGTGCCCTGAAGTTCTATTTGCAGGCAACTAATGATTTTCGTCAAACTTCTTCTCTGTTTGTCGTTTACTCTGGACAGAGGAGAGGTCAAAAAGCTTCGGCTACCTCTCTCTCCTTTTGGCTTCGTAGCATCATACGTTTAGCCTATGAGACTGCTGGACAGCAGCCTCCTGAAAGAATTACAGCTCATTCCACTAGAGCTGTGGCTTCCACCTGGGCCTTTAAGAATAAGGCCTCTGTTGAACAGATTTACAAGGCTGCAACTTGGTCTTCACTTCACACTTTTTCGAAATTTTACAAATTTGACACTTTTGCTTCTTCTGAGGTTATTTTTGGGAGAAAGGTTCTTCAGGCAGTGGTTCCTTCCGTTTAAAGTTCCTGCCTTGTCCCTCCCATCATCCGTGTACTTTTTGCTTTGGTATTGGTATCCCATAAGTAATGGATGACCCGTGGACTGACTACACTTAACAAGAGAAAACATAATTTATGCTTACCTGATAAATTTATTTCTCTTGTAGTGTAGTCAGTCCACGGCCCGCCCTGTCTTTAAGGCAGGTTTAAATTTTAATTAAACTCCAGTCACCACTGCACCCTATGGTTTCTCCTTTCTCGTCTTGTTTTGGTCGAATGACTGGATATGACATGTGAGGGGAGCAGCTATACAGGGAGTGCAGAATTATTAGGCAAATGAGTATTTTGACCACATCATCCTCTTTATGCATGTTGTCTTACTCCAAGCTGTATAGGCTCGAAAGCCTACTACCAATTAAGCATATTAGGTGATGTGCATCTCTGTAATGAGAAGGGGTGTGGTCTAATGACATCAACACCCTATATCAGGTGTGCATAATTATTAGGCAACTTCCTTTCCTTTGGCAAAATGGGTCAAAAGAAGGACTTGACAGGCTCAGAAAAGTCAAAAATAGTGAGATATCTTGCAGAGGGATGCAGCACTCTTAAAATTGCAAAGCTTCTGAAGCGTGATCATCGAACAATCAAGCGTTTCATTCAAAATAGTCAACAGGGTCGCAAGAAGCGTGTGGAAAAACCAAGGCACAAAATAACTGCCCATGAACTGAGAAAAGTCAAGCGTGCAGCTGCCAAGATGCCACTTGCCACCAGTTTGGCCATATTTCAGAGCTGCAACATCACTGGAGTGCCCAAAAGCACAAGGTGTGCAATACTCAGAGACATGGCCAAGGTAAGAAAGGCTGAAAGACGACCACCACTGAACAAGACACACAAGCTGAAACGTCAAGACTGGGCCAAGAAATATCTCAAGACTGATTTTTCTAAGGTTTTATGGACTGATGAAATGAGAGTGAGTCTTGATGGGCCAGATGGATGGGCCCGTGGCTGGATTGGTAAAGGGCAGAGAGCTCCAGTCCGACTCAGACCCCTGCAAGGTGGAGGTGGAGTACTGGTTTGGGCTGGTATCATCAAAGATGAGCTTGTGGGGCCTTTTCGGGTTGAGGATGGAGTCAAGCTCAACTCCCAGTCCTACTGCCAGTTTCTGGAAGACACCTTCTTCAAGCAGTGGTACAGGAAGAAGTCTGCATCCTTCAAGAAAAACATGATTTTCATGCAGGACAATGCTCCATCACACGTGTCCAAGTACTCCACAGCGTGGCTGGCAAGAAAGGGTATAAAAGAAGAAAATATAATGACATGGCCTCCTTGTTCACCTGATCTGAACCCCATTGAGAACCTGTGGTCCATCATCAAATGTGAGATTTACAAGGAGGGAAAACAGTACACCTCTCTGAACAGTGTCTGGGAGGCTGTGGTTGCTGCTACACGCAATGTTGATGGTGAACAGATCAAAACACTGACAGAATCCATGGATGGCAGGCTTTTGAGTGTCCTTGCAAAGAAACGTGGCTATGTTGGTCACTGATTTGTTTTTGTTTTGTTTTTGAATGTCAGAAATGTATATTTGTGAATGTTGAGATGTTATATTGGTTTCACTGGTAAAAATAAATAATTGAAATGGGTATATATTTGTTTTTTGTTAAGTTGCCTAATAATTATGCACAGTAATAGTCACCTGCACACACAGATATCCCCCTAAAATAGCTATAACTAAAAACAAACTAAAAACTACTTCCAAAAATATTCAGCTTTGATATTAATGAGTTTTTTGGGTTCATTGAGAACATGGTTGTTGTTCAATAATAAAATTAATCCTCAAAAATACAACTTGCCTATTAATTCTGCACTCCCTGTATAGCAGCTCTGCTTGGGTGATCCTCTTGCAACTTCCTGTTGGGAAGGAGATATCATCCCATAAGTAATGGATGACCCGTGGACTGACTACACTACAAGAGAAAAAAATGTATCAGGTAAGCATAAATTATGTTTTTCGGTGAGTTTCATGTGTATCCACAATAAACGTGATCTGCGGGGAGGGGGGGGGGAGGGTATGGGATATGCTTGGAAACTAAATGACGTATTAAGAAGTTTAACCCCTTATGTTGTTATGGTAGGGAACACTGTATGATATGTTATTATGGTAGGGAACACTGTATGATATGTTGTTATGGTAGGGAACACTGTATGTTATGTTGTTATGGTAGGGAACACTGTATGTTATATATTATGGTAGGGAACACTGTATGTTATGTTGTTATGGTAGGGAACACTGTATGATGTGTTGTTATGGTAGGGAACACTGTATGATATGTTGTTATGGTAGGGAACACTGTAGGTTATGTTGTTATGGTAGGGAACACTGTATGTTATGTTATTATGGTAGGGAACACTGTATGTTATGTTGTTATGGTAGGGAACACTGTATGATGTGTTGTTGTGGTAGGGAACACTGTATGATATGTTGTTATGGTAGGGAACACTGTATGTTATGTTGTTATTGTAGGGAACACTGTATGTTATGTTATTATGGCAGGGAACACTGTATGTTATGTTATTATGGTAGGGAACACTGTATGTTATGTTATTATGGTAGTGAACACTGTATGTTATGTTGTTATGGTAGGGAACACTGTATGTTATGTTGTTATTGTAGGGAACATTGTATGATATGTTGTTATGGTAGGGAACACTGTATGTTATGTTGTTATGGTAGGGAACACTGTATGTTATGTTGTTATGGTAGGGAACACTGTATGATGTGTTGTTATAGGGAACACTGAATTATATTTTGTTATGGTAGGGAACACAGTATGTTATGTTGTTATGTTAGGGAAGACTGTATGATGTGTTGTTATGGTAGGGAACACGGTATGGTATGTTGTTATGGTAGGGAACACTGCATGTTATGTTTTTATCTTTAGGGAACACTGTATGATATGTTGTTATGGTAGGGAACACTGTATGTTATGTTGTTATGGTAGGGAACACTGTATGTTATGTTGTTATGGTAGGGAACACTGTATGATATGTTGTTATGGTAGGAAACCCAGTATGTTATGTTCTTATGGTAGTGAACACTGTATGATATGTTGTTATGGTAGGGAACACTTTATGTTATGTTATTATGGCAGGAAACAAAGTATAATATGTTGTTATTGTAGGGAACACTGTATGATATGTTGTTATGGTAGGGAACACTGTATGTTATGTTGTTATGGTAGGGAACACAGTATGATATGTTGTTATTGTAGGGAACACTGTATGATATGTTGTTATGGTAGGGAACACTGTATGTTATGTTGTTATGGTAGGGAACACAGTATGATATGTTGTTATTGTAGGGAACACTGTATGATATGTTGTTATGGTAGGGAACACTGTATGTTATGTTGTTATGGTAGGGAACACAGTATGATATGTTATTATGGTAGGGAACACTGTATGATGTGTTGTTTTGGTAGGGAACACAGTATGATATGTTGTTATGGTAGGGAACACTGTATGTTATGTTGTTATGGTAGGGAACACTGTATGATGTGTTGTTTTGGTAGGGAACACAGTATGATATGTTGTTATGGTAGGGAACACTGTATGTTATGTTGTTATGGTAGGGAACACTGTATGTTATGTTTTTATCTTTAGGGAACACTGTATGATATGTTGCTATGGTAGGGAACACTGTATGTTATGTTGTTATGGTAGGGAACACTGTTTGATGTGTTGTTATGGTAGGGAACACTGTATGATGTGTTGTTATGGTAGAGAACACAGTATGTTATGTTATTATTGTAGGAAACACTGTATGTTATGTTATTATGGTAGGGAACACTGTATGTTATGTTGTTATGGTAGGGAACACTGTATGATATGTTGTTATGGTAGGGAACACTGTATGATATGTTATTATTGTAGGGAACACTGTATGATATGTTGTTATGGTAGGGAACACTGTATGTTATGTTGTTATGGTAGGGAACACTGTATGTTATGTTGTTATGGTAGGGAACACTGTATGTTATGTTATTATGGTAGGGAACACTGTATGTTATGTTATTATGGTAGGGAACACTGTATGTTATGTTGTTATGGTAGGGAACACTGTATGATATGTTGTTATGGTAGGGAACACTGTATGTTATGTTGTTATGGTAGGGAACACTGTATGTTATGTCATTATTGTAGAGAACACTGTATGATGTGTTGTTATGGTAGATAACACAGTATGTTATGTTATTATTGTAGGAAACACTGTATGTTATGTTATTATGGTAGGAAACACTGTATGTTATGTTATTATGGTAGGGAACACTGTATGTTATGTTGTTATGGTAGGGAACACTGTATGATATGTTATTATGGTAGGGAACACTGTATGTTATGTTGTTATGGTAGGGAACACTGTATGGTATGTTGTTATGGTAGAGAACACCGTGTGATAGATTGTTATTGTAGGGAACACATTATATGTTGTTATGGTAGGGAACATATTATGGGGCCTATTTATCAAGCTCCGTATATGATCGGGTTGATTGACACCCCCTGCATTGCACCAGCAGTTCACCAAAACTGCTGGTGCAATGATAAATGCAGAAAGTGTTATGGTAAGGAACACAGTATGATATGTGGCTATGGTAGGGAACACAGTATGATATGTTGTTATGGTAGGAACACAGTATGTCCCGGTAGGTAATTAAGTGCTGTAATCCAGTTGAACCTTCAAACGTTTAAGGCCTGGTTGACTGGATGTGAGAATTGGGTGGTCAAACATTATTCTGAGGTTAGCGTTGAGGCATATGGCCAACCATAGAGCAGCCTTCCAGGTCAGGAAGAAGCTTAAAAGGGACATAAGAAAATTGATGTTAGAGCTTGGGGGGGGGGGGGGTTATTGTGGAGCACAAGAACATCACGGGAGCCGACCAAAGTCTCTACTGAGGCGAGGGGGTGCATTTAACTGACAATGCCATGGACCTGTTCCTAGAAAATCTGAGGCAGGCTTTACTCCTACTTGTGTGAGTTTTGGTGGTGATGAGAGTTTGCCCTATATTTGGGTGATCTTGTGGCGGTTGGGCCGGGTCAGGGGTGCAGGATGTGACGAGAACTCCCTAAGACATCTTAACGTTGATCTCCGCTCTGCTTTTTCTCCTGCATCCCTGGTAAGGTCCAGCTTGCTAGCAGGGGTTTACTATAAATTATCTAGTACCTGATTTCCACTCCCCAGGTCCATGTTATTTGTGCTTTTTCGGTGAGTTTCTTGTGTATCCACAATAAACGTGATCTGCGGGTTTTATAACCACAAAAAGTTGTACTGTGTTTTATTTCTATATTAGAAGTTACAAGGTTTATGTTAAACATTGAATTATGTATATAGTTAAAGTTATTGGTTAAGATTCCCACAGAGGAGTATATGGCATTTAATCCCTTAAAGGGACAGTTTAGTCAAACATGTTTTCCCCTTTAATTTGTTCCCAATGATCCACTTTACCTGCTGGAGAATATTAAATGGTTTACAAGTATGTACATTACCCTTATATTGGCATTTTAAATAGTTTATTTAGCCTGTGGTATCCCCACCCATCCTGAAAGTTTTTGGCCTCAAGGCCAAGCTGTGTTAACACAACCAGTACAAGAAATTACACTCCCAGTGGGTTATAGAAGAGATAAGGTAATAAAATGTTAATTTCCCATTGTTCTCTCCAAGTATTGGTTATTGATTAATGGACAGATATAAGATACAGACACATGTATATTTACACAATGTGATTCAGTAATGAGATCTGATTATAACTACAGATATATGATAAAGACACATGTATATGTACACAATGTGATATAGTAATGAGATCTGATTATACCTACAGATATAAGATAAAGACACATGTATATGTACACAATGTGATACAGTAATGAGATCTAATTATACCTACAGATATAAGATAAAGACACATGTATATGTACACAATGTGATACAGTAATGAGATCTGATTATACCTACAGATATAAGATACAGACACATGTATATGTACACAGTGTGATAAAGTAATGAGATCTGATTATACCTACAGATATAAGATACAGACACATGTATATGTACACAGTGTGATACAGTAATGAGATCTGATTATACCTACAGATATAAGGTCAAGACATGTATATGTACACAATGTGATACAGTAATGAGATCTGATTATACCTACAGATATATGATAAAGACACATGTCTATGTACACAATGTGATACAGTAATGAGATCTGATTATACCTACATATATAAGATAAAGACACATGTATATTTACACAATGTGATACAGTAATGAGATCTGAGTATACCTACAGATATGAGATAAAGACACATGTATATGTACACAGTGTGATAAAGTAATGAGATCTGATTATACCTACAGATATAAGATAAAGACACATGTATATGTACACAGTGTGATAAAGTAATGAGATCTGATTATACCTACAGATATAAGATAAAGACACATGTATATGTACACAATGTGATACAGTAATGAGATCTTATTATACCTACAGATATAAGATAAAGACACATATATGTACACAATGGGATAAAGTAATAAGATCTGATTATACCTACAGATATAAGATAAAGACACATGAATATGTGCACAGTGTGATAAAGTAATGAGATCAGATTATACCTACAAATATAAGATAAAGACACATGTATATGTACATAATGTGATAAAGTAATGAGATCTGATTATACCTACAGATATAAAATAAAGACACATGTATATGTACACAATGTGATACAGTAATGAGATCTGATTATACCTACATATATAAGATAAAGACACATGTATATGTACACAATGTGATAAAGTAATGAGATCTGATTATACCTACAGATATAAGATACAGACACATGTATATGTACACAATGTGATACAGTAATGAGATCTGATTATACCTACAGATATAAGATAAAGACACATGTATATGTATACAATGTGATACAGTAATGAGATCTGATTATACCTACAGATATAAGATTTAAAGTAATTTATATTAATACCCAACCTAAATTATATATATGTCATTAAGTTAAACTTTGAAATATGCCGCTGTAAAAATTACAATGTTAAAATTTAGTCTAAGATCGTAAGATTCGGTATGAATACAAATTTTGACCAATGAAAAAACATTTTGTCATGTATTAGCCAATGGTAAGAGTTTGTAGTGAGAAGTCCTCAATCGATTAGTTTCAAATAGATTGTTCTATTCCAGGTCCGCTTTTGGTCATGTGATTTTTCCGACCTATCCGGAGCAAGCTGACGTCTGTTGAGGTGAACCATCTCAGATCGGGTAATGTTAGAGTGGAAAGTTCCATTTCCGGTCCGTCTCTGTGATTGCAAGTCAATCAAATAGAAAAAGGGGGCAGTCCAAAATGACGTATAGAGAGTGATCGAAATGTACGGACACAAAATATCGTCATTCTGTGAAATAAAAAAGAACCGGTGAACAGTAATTGTTCTTAAAAAGAATATATATCTAAAAATATAAAATGGCAATAAGTGCTATTCTCTTTCAAACATGTAATATCTCTGACATATATATGGCACAATCTTCAACCAGAGTTTGCCTTGTGTTTTAATCTGATTATTTATAAAGTGAACAAGTATGAATAACGTAGACCCATATTACCTGATTTCTAACAAGAAAAAATAAGATAATAAAATAAAAAATAAAATCTCCATTGTGCATTAATATTCATAATTATTCTTAAAGAAACGATACATATATTATATTGATTTTAACCATATTAATTCATAAGTTCTAGAGTGAACTAATATATTATACATCTTCATATATGGATAACATAAACCTATATTTACCTAATATCCAACATAAAAATAAAGAATAAAAAATTAAATATTCATTGTGCATTTAATGTTCTTAAAGGAACAGTACCTATGTTATGTGTTGGTTGTTTAACCCTAGTGATTTAACCCTTAGTGATTCATATTGTGAGGTTATAATCTTGTGAATATGAGAATAAGGGCAAATATGAAATATGCATTTCATTATGATTCAGATGTTAATCTATGTAGTGATTTTAAATGAAAGCTGCTATTCTAATGTCCTTATTCAGACCCCAGTGATTATATGTTCTTAATGTGTGTATAGAAAAGAGTTCCCTCTTATCTTATTCTTTTTTGAGTGTCCCTCCCCTCCAATGTGTGGATATTCTCTCTATTCCAATCCAAAGAAAATTTTTAATGTTAAATTCTTGACATGAATTACAGTGTAAAGGTACTCCATGGTCTTCATGTTTTTTCTCTATCTTATTAAGATGTTCTAGAATACGTGTTTTCAGAAACCTGGTAGTTTGTCCTAAGTATTGAATCTTACATTTACATTGAAGTAAATATATAACATTGGTGGTCTTACAAGTAATAAAATGTTTAATCACAAATGTTTTGCCTGTGATGGATGAAGTAAATGATTTGTGTACCCTTTTGGTATAATTGCAGCCTTTACAACGTCCACAGGTATAAAAACCTTGTAGGTTCGAAATTGATAGAGGGATTTTGGGGGCCATGCCTTTTATTAGAGAGGGGGCTAGTTTTTGCTTAAAATTATTGCCTCTTCTGAAGGTGATCTGTGGTCTAGGAGGTATCATTTTTTCTAGGACTTTGTCGCTTTGTAACACATGCCAATGTTTTTTAATAATGTTCTTTATCTGGTTATGTCCAGAATTAAAAGAGGTAATAAACCTAGGAAAGGAGTGTTGAGTTGATGGTATACGTTTACAACTTTTTAACATTTCCTCACAATCTAGATTTCTCACTTTTTGTCTATCTAATTCTAGTTCTTTGGCTTTGTATCCCTTTTGCAAAAATCTCATTTTTAGCATTTTTGACTGTTCATCATAGTCTTCCAGTCTATTACAATTACGTCTTATACGTTGAAATTGGCCCTTAGGTATGACTTGAAGCCATGATATTGACTGTCATATTGGATATAAGTGTTCACATCACATTTTTTAAAATGGGTTTTAGTATATATGGATCCCTCTATAATTGAAATAGATAATTCCAAAAAAGTGGCCTCTGTTTCGTGTATTTCAGGTGTTAGTATAATATTCATGTTGTTGTTATTAAGCTTAGAGATAAAAAGCTGTAAAGAATCCATATCACCCTTCCGGATGCATAATACATCATCAGTATATCTCCGCCATGTCCCCAGGCTCGCCCCAAGCACGTCATTTGACCATACAAAAAGATGTTCAAAGTGGTCCATATAAATATTGGCGTAACTAGGGGCGAACCTGGTGCCCATGGCGGTTCCACATATCTGTAAATATTATGTATTGTTAAACCAAAACAATTATGAGTTAACATGAATTCAATAGCCATAACAATGAATTCTAAAAGGGAGTCTGACAGATTAGGATCTTGTTTTAGCCTCCATTTAATGGCTGATATGCCCTTTTTATGATCTATGATGGAATGTAAAGAAGTTACATCCATAGTGGCCCAGAGGAAACTGGATTTCCATTTAATCTGATTAATTATATTAAGTGCATGGCTGGTATCTTTTAAATATGACTTAGAATTTTGTGCATAAGGCTGTAAGAGAAAATCAATGAAAGCAGACAAAATAGCAGTTAAAGAATCAATCCCACTTATAATGGGACTCCCAGGGGGATTGATAGGATTTTTATGTAGTTTGGGCAAGAAATAAAAAATTGGCGTTTTTGAATCGGTTTTATATAGAAAACAGAATTCTTGCTCAGATATAATCTCCATGTCTAATGCTTAAATTAGCACTTCATGTAATTCTTTACAAAATTCTTTTTTAGGGTGGTGACTTAAAACTTTATATGTTTTTTCGTCGGACAATATTCTATTAGCTTCCTGTAAATAAGACTCTCTGTCCATTACGATTATGCCGCAGCCCTTATCAGCCTCTTTAATTACGATGTCTTCTCTTTTATTCAGATTTTTCAGTGTTTCGGATTCTAACCTAGTCAAATTATAAGTCTTACGGCTAGATTTGGAGTTTTGTCGGTAACGACCCGAAAAGCTAACGCCGGCTTTTTTCTGGCCGCACCATAAAAATAACTCTGGTATTGAGAGTCCACATAAAGGCTACGTTAGGCTCCAAAAAAGGAGCATAGAGCATATTTAACGCAGCTTCAACTCTCGATACCAGAGTTGCTTACGCAAGCGGCCAGCCTCAAAAACGTGCTTGTGCACGATTCCCCCATAGGAAACAATGGGGCTGTTTGAGCTGAAAAAAAAACCTAACACCTGCAAAAAAGCAGCGTTCAGCTCCTAACGCAGCCCCATTGTTTGCTATGCGGAAACACTTCCTACGCCTGCACCTAACACTCTAACATGTACCCCGAGTCTAAACACCCCTAACCTTACACTTATTAACCCCTAATCTGCCGCCCCCGCTATCACTGACCCCTGCATATTATTATTAACCCCTAATCTGCCGCTCCGTAAACCGCCGCTACTTACATTATCCCTATGTACCCCTAATCTGCTGCCCTAACATCGCTGACCCCTATTAAAAATTACCTGTAAAATAAACCCTAACCTAAGTTAGAATTAAACCTAACACTATACTATCATTAAATTAATTAAATAAAATACCTACAATTACCTACAATTAAACCTAACACTACACTATCAATAAATAAATTAGATACAATTCCTACAAATAACTACAATGAAATAAACTAGGTAGGATGATCTTCAGGGGCTTAGTGTTACGTTTATTTAAGGGGGGTTTGGGTTAGATTAGGGGTATGTGGGTGGTGGGTTGTAATGTTGGGGGGGGGTATTGTATGTTTTTTTTTACAGGCAAAAGAGCTGAACTTCTTGGGGCATGCCCCGCAAAGGGCCCTGTTCAGGGCTGGTAAGGTAAAAGAGCTTTGAACTTTAGTAATTTAGAATAGGGTAGGCCATTTTTTATTTTGGGGGTCTTTGTTATTTTATTAGGGGGCTTAGAGTAGGTGTAATTAGTTTAAAATTATTGTAATATTTTTCTTATGTTTGTAAATATTTTTAATTTTTTGTAACTTAGTTCTTTTTTATTTTTTGTACTTTAGTTAGTTTATTTCATTGTAGTTATTTGTAGGAATTGTATTTAATTTATTTATTGATAGTGTAGTGTTAGGTTTAATTGTAGGTAATTGTAGGTATTTTATTTAATTAATTTAATGATAGTATAGTGTTAGGTTTAATTGTGCTCTAATTAACTTGTGCAAGCTGTATTTGTGAAGCCGTAGTAAGGAATCAGACAACAAAGGCCTGGTGCGGCCTGGTGCGACCCTGGTTTCTACGGCCTATTGAGGTGACAGCATTAAGTATGGCGGAGGTCTCTTTGGATATCCACGAGGCCCTGAGGGAGCTCAGTTTACAAATGTCAGCCGGCTTCGAGGATATCTCAGTGAGCCTCAGAAATATTATGGCACAACAGGAGCTACCGATACAAGGTGGACTGAATGATACCGATTTCCCGATTTGCTTGGTGCAGCCTCCTCTGGCAGTGCAACGGACTGCAGAGTTAGTGACTGATACCACCACTGAAACACCCAGCCTACCTATGGAACTCGCTTCACTCTACAAAGGCTCTACTGTGGAAGATACATTAAGCCCAGTGAGGCTAGAATATATACATCCGATCGCACAGCGGAGGCTCCTCTTAGGGCCTAGACGACTGGTCGCATCCCCTGTGACCCGGAGTCGGGTGAAACCTTTGTCGCCAGCATACAGGGTTGCAGTCAGGGATGCTTCACTTGCCATTACGAGAATAATCCCTACAGAGTGCTACGATTACGTTGGAGATACACAGGACTATAAACACCGCATTTTTTCAGCAATGATCATTTTGGGAGGTCGCGGTGCGGCTGGATATCCGCATACAAATAAGGGACAATCGGAGTGGCACTTCTCAGGGCTGAAATCACATGTTCGCAGTAGGTTACTATCTAGGGCTCACAGGACTGTCAGCACATTTTACCGCGATCTCTTGAAGGGCTCTTTTGATCCAGGAGGTCATTTTTGGTTACAGTAGATGAAGTTGACATCTTGTTGCTGGTCAGTCAAGAACACAGTCGGAGTGGGCTAGAGTTACAGTAGGCCCTCACAAAAGTATTAGCAAGTCCCTAGTAATCAGACGCTGTTATCTATCTCCAATGACTATGTGTTATAACAGCTTCTGAGTCCAAAGCTGAGCATTTGTTATTAGGGCATGTTAATGAGAAGCGATCTGTTTGGGAAAAAAAAAAAAAAAAGGCCCAACTTTTTATACCCATTGCTAATAGCACGTTTGCTTATTATATCTATTATTAGTTTAATGTTATCTGTCATTTTGCAATTTCTAAATGTGTTTTAAGGCTCTTTCTATAAAAGTGCTAAGGTTCAGCTAAATATGTTTATATTAATCTCTATACATAGCCAATTTGTCCCAAATACACAAGCCCCCTAGGGACATATTGATAGCTAATTATCACTTGAATAATTTGACCCTTTACAGGTTGCCATGCACAGACTCCTCATGGACGACATTGCTCCATTAGAGCCTGTCCTATATTGCAATTCACACTAATTATTATTAGACATTTTATGCCCTCACTTGCGTTGTGTAAACTTGCTTTTATGCGACATTAGGGGTTACTTGTGTATTTATCCTCTGTAGAACGGTATAGCTAGTTAAAATCCTTCTAGACTACAAACAGCTAACCCACCTTCCCTTACCAGCTAACCATGCTACATGTTTAAAGTGGTTATTTACTAATTTCATGGCCGAGATTGGGATCAATTTACTATGAAGCTCACTATATATGTGTATTTTGTACATGTGGTTTTATTTTAACTTTGCTCTTATGCTACTTCTCACTGGCAATACTTGAAATCCTTATATTAATATCTATACATTGCTAATTTATAAATTTAATTTTAATATCTTGCATTTAATGAGAACACACATCGCTGATCCTTGGTCTGATGTATTATGTTGTGTTAGATGCAGCCCCTATTGTTTTTTTATCAGCTATATGATAGAAATATGTACACCTCTTACTTAAGGCTCAACATAGCATTAGAACTCCTTAAACTGCTAACAACACTCTATAGACAGATGTCTCTTGTTTTACCCTTTAGATCTTGCTAATTCCACAACATTAACCTAGCCTACCATATACATATATTTTAGAATGCCATATTACAGATTTGTTGCCCTAGAGTACTAGATTTGTTCCCTAGTGCAAGCGAGATATCTACAGTCGACATAATATGGAACATAGTAATTGATGATTTCCCTGCTCTAGCAAAATTTATTCATTGCATTATCTAAAACCACCTCCATATTTTGCCCTCTAAGCTACAATGCTGTTATATTAAATATTGACACCTTCTTCTTTAGCCCTATATGAATATAACCTTTATCTTTCTACTGCAATACTCCCAGAATCATAAGTGAGTTGACATGGAGGTAGCTTATTGAACCTTAGTTACATTTTTATAGCTTAACACTACATACACAGTCAATATAGGATTTTATATAATATATCCAGTTAGTTCATTCACAGAAGTTGGATCAGTTATATAGACGGATCTTAACACTAATTACTTCTTCCTTCCAAGTTTATGTTAATGAGTATTTAGAAATTTTCATGGGATCTCAGTCAACTCATTTACTTTAATCTAGCTGCTACTTATGGGGCCTAGGATTACTTCACTTGTAATGTATTTAATCATTGTTTAAGGTTGCATGTATATCATCCCTAGTTCCCCTATGGTCATTCCCACATTATTAATATGCATCATTGGCTCCGGTTGAGCCTCTTTCCTCCCTTTCCCGCTGGTACTAGTTGAGTGCGAGTCATATCCCTCCTCCTTTTTCCCACATCGCCTATAGGTGGCACTCCCCTAGGAGAGAGGCTCACCCTGAGGTCCCCTAGGCCCCAAATAATCTAATATTCCCCTTCCACAGCATACAACTTTGTAGAATGCAACTTGACCGCTCTCAAATTATACCTATGGTTTTAGCCTGTGTATATATGTTTTCAGGCTCCCTCTATAGGAGTATAGAGGATTAGATGAGTATGGTAATGTTTATATTAAGTAATAACCTTTTAATTCCAACTAAACTTACCTCTGGTGCAGACATTCTAGCCTGCTCCGTCCCCCATCCCCCCCTCCCCCCTCCCCCCTATTACATTTTGAGCGGCTCTTGCCCGCTGCCTCCCCCTCCCCCATAAATATATAGAGTTACCTCCTCCCTAGCCTTATCCTTATCTGAATAGATACCTTACTCTTTTTTGTACATAGCTAGGAGAGGACCTTTTCTGCTTATATCACGTTTCTGATACTCTAAACAAAACTGAAGTCTTTCTATGTGATAGCCCACATTTTCTGGTAATGTTTGAGATATTAGAATGCAATACTCACACAACTACGCTGTGTATACATTGATTTGTAAATGTTTTGGGGCATACCCTATAGTCTGTATTTGTTTACGACTTCAATAAAAAATTATTAAAAAAAAAAATACTTTACAAGATCACCAGACCTCCTTAGCTCATCTTTTCTGGCAAACAAAGGCATGGGGATAAAAGATCTCAGGATTCATGCTGTAGATTACAAACGGCAACTGAATTTAATATTGGGCTTGGAAGCCGCTGCCGTTATCCCAATCTTACAGTTATAACTTTGTTGGTGAATATAATGTTTTAGCATTAAATTATAATAGATTATAGTCACTGTTCCCTAGATGTTTATAAAATATAGCCCACTTAGGTATCTTCAAATCCATATGCAAGACAAGTAGTAATGGATTCAATTGCATAGCACAGAGTGCAGATTTACCTTTTTGACCTAAAGCATTAGTTGCCTAGCTATATTCTGACCTAAAATTTAAACTGCTAATATGGACTGATTAATGTTGTTACTTTAAAATGTAATATATTTTATTCTTGGAATGATTACAGTTTATAGTTTATATGTCCTGGGCTAAACAGCACACTAGCACATAGATGAACATAATGATTGGGCAAGTGGAGATACACACACCTGATGCCTTTCTATTAATATACTTAGGCGCTCCTCACACATACAGGTCGAAGTGCCTCATTCTTTATAATTCTATATTAGCAGGGTTTACTTGACGTATCATTTAGGATTCATACAGTCCTGTTTTTGGATCTGGTGGCTTGCGGCCGGAGCTGCTGTGAAAAGGACAGGCCTGATATACTAGGGACTCAGCCCTACACCTGGAAGTATTTAGTAAATATTTCTGTCGGGATAAACCCTCGCATTAAATTAAGTGCTATTTAAGACAATAGAACCTATAAAGCGCCCCATGCGATATAGTCTATCTCCTGAAAAGGCGACCTAATTATTAGAAGTCCCGGCTCCAGGGATCATTTCTTGTACTCCAGTCAACCTTACAGCTTAGCGGTATGGGGACTATAGCTATCAAATATCCATCCTCTAACACCTATTAAATACATTTTCACTAGACAGTCAGTGGCATGTAGAATTGTGGAACATATCGTGTAGGTGTCTAGCTGCAGCTCTTGCATTGTCATCGTTAAGTCTGTTAATCTACATATATTTAGAACAATGCATTTTTTGTTTTTCTTGTTATGTTTATTTTTCTATAACATCCCAGGCATGTACACCGAGTTTATATCTCTGGTCCAAGAGTGACCAATTCTGTTATTAGTTGGGGAAAAAAAAGGAGAACTTTATTATTTTTGAGGGTATGTAACAGAGTTCATATACCGCTGTAAAATGTCACAGATACCCGCAATGTTTATTTGTATGTATTTCTTTATGTTCTCAATAAAAATAAAAATAAAAAATTATATTTAACTTAGGGGGGTGTTAGTGTTAGGGTTAGACTTAGCTTTAGGGGTTAATACATTTATTAGAATAGCGGTGAACTCCGGTCGGCAGATTAGGGGTTAATAATTGAAGTTAGGTGTCGGCGATGTTAGGGAGGGCAGATTAGGGGTTAATACTATTTATTATAGGGTTAGTGAGGCGGATTAGGGGTTAATAACTTTATTATAGTATCGGTGCGGTCCGCTCGGCAGATTAGGGGTTAATAAGTGTAGGCAGGTGGAGGCGACGTTGAGGGGGGCAGATTAGGGGTTAATAAATATAGGGGTTGGCGGTGTTAGGGGCAGCAGATTAGGGGTACATAGCTATAATGTAGGTGGCGGCGCTTTGCGGTCGGCAGATTAGGGGTTAATTATTGTAGGTAGCTGGTGGCGACGTTGTGGGGGGCAGATTAGGGGTTAATAAATATAATACAGGGGTCGGCGGTGTTAGGGGCAGCAGATTAGGGGTACATAAGTATAACGTAGGTGGCGGTCGGCAGATTAGGGGTTAAAAAAATGTAATCGAGTGGCGGCGATGTGGGTTTAGGGGTACATAGGTAGTTTATGGGTGTTAGTGTACTTTAGAGTACAGTAGTTAAGAGCTTTATAAACCGGCGTTAGCCCAGAAAGCTCTTAACTACTGACTTTTTTCTGCGGCTGGAGTTTTGTCGTTAGATTTCTAACGCTCACTTCAGACACGACTCTAAATACCGGAGTTAGAAAGATCCCATTGAAAAGATAGGATACGCAATTGATGTAAGGGGATCTGCGGTATGGAAAAGTCGCGGCTGAAAAGTGAGCGTTAGACCCTTTTTTGAGTGACTCCAAATACCGGAGTTAGCCTAAAACCAGCGTTAGGAGCCTCTAACGCTGGTTTTCACGGCTAACGCCAAACTCCAAATCTAGCCGTTAGGTTGTTGTTGTATATTCTCTATATCCTTTCAAATCAATTTGCCAAAAACATCTATACTAGATCCTTTACAATGACTAGGATAAAACTTAGAAGGGTTTTTAAACTTAGATCTGGGATTATTTTCTGGTGTAGTATAACAAAGTGTGTCTTTTTTAGTGAAAAAACGCTTAACTGTGATATTTCTAATGAATTTCTGTGCATCTATAAATAGCTGAAATGTATTCACCCTTTGTGTAGGTACAAACTTAAGCCCTTTGGCTAAAACTTTCTTTTCTTGTTCAGTAATAGTTTTTGAAGCTATATTGTGTATTTCTATTCCATTTTTCGCCTTCTCCTGTGTCTTTCCTCTGCCTCCTTTCCCTCCCCTGTAAGATCTGGTGTTCTTTCCTTTTTCTTTTGGTTGGACCTGTCTGTTAGGTTCATATCGTAATTGATGTGTCTGTCTGTTCTGTTCTGATGATCCCAGTTGCTCACATTTCTACCGCCACCTCTGACCCAGTAGTAAACATCTACCGACAAAAAAAACATCCACGAATCAAATAAAAAATATTACACAAACTACACTTACACTCATACAAACACTACACTATGTTTATTTTTAATATTTAATAATTTTTCTGCAAAATACAAAGGATTAAAGTTGCGAGATCTCGGGTGTTTGAAAAAAAACAACACAAATCCATTTTGCCATTGACTTACATTGACACACGGGAAAAGACCCTCAAATACCTACATCTAACTAATAAGATTATCACAAACATACACTCATCGTAGCATACAAACAATATACACCACATGACATACACAAAATATTTATTTATCACAAAAAGAACACGATTTAGTTACTTTTTCACACAAGCTCATGACGTCACTCACTTTACGAGGAAAACCAGTCTTAGAAAAAAAAAATTAGAAATATTTAGAGCCTCCATTGACTTCTATTGGGAAGACGTGCTCGTGCACGCGAAACCCTCATTTCCCTAACACACGCAAATAGCGTAGACAGAAAAACTCCAAATACCAGCGCTAGAAAAGACATGATTTCATGCGTTAGACCCAGCTATGATAAATAGATCAAGAAATGACTATTTCCCTATGGTGGATTTATGGATTTTACTGTTTGAATATTCACAACACCATTACATTCTTTCAGAATTTTATATTACATCAACTACAAATCAACATCACTAGTAACAAAATTTAAGTTTTAAAAATATTACATTTAAACGGACACAAAAATAATGTCAACTTTTCAGGATTCACAAACACTACACAATGGGAAACAATTCTCATTTACCTTTATTATTGCATTTCAGTTATTCAACTCATATGCTTGCAGCAACAGCATATCTACATAGGCTTAACACATGATCAGTCATGGATGCACATACATTACTTTTAACATTCACTCATACATGTGCATTCAAATGATGGGGGACAAACACATTACATTCTCTAGAGGAATCACAAAACACAACATATGGATTTTACTGTACTTTTAACATCATGATTCCATCACAATAAACCATTAGGAATTACGTACAACAAGAACATCAGTACACCAGATTACAGATGTCACTTTATGGGAAGGAACAACAATGCCAGACCGCTATATACAAGTCAGCATATGTGGGACACAATCACAATATATACGTACATGTACATAACACGCATCACCCATCACGCAACCACAAAGCACACATTTAGATTTTATTCAGCACACAATAACAATGTAGCACAATACAACAACACAATGAGGATTTATGAACTACATAGGCAGGGTAATAATATCATGACGTCATTAGAAGATTCAACCATACACATCACAAATTCACCACTGTACCGCCCCTTTCGGAACTTTAACACTCAATACTACAATACAACATATACGTAAACAACAGTTTGGAACAGCATTATTAAGGCGATTTCAATGGGACAATTAATAAATATTGTCAGATCGCAAATCACTTATATATATATAATACTACAGATGACAGCCGGAAGTTCTTCAGTATTAGTGCCATTTGAATGGGACGCATACAATATTGACAGCTCGGCAATCACTTATATATACAATACTACAGATGACAGCTGGAAGTTATTCAGTATTAGTGCGATTTGAATGGGACGCATACAATATTGACAGCTCGGCAATCACTTATATATACACAATACTACAGATGACAGCCGGAAGTTATTCAGTATTAGTGCGATTTTAATGGGACGCATACAATATTGACAGCTCGGCAATCACTTATATATACAATACTACAGATGGCAGACGGGAAGTTCGGAATTATTATTGCGATTTTAAAGGGACGCATACAATATTGACAGCTCGGCAATCACTTATATATACAATACTACAGATGGCAGACGGGAAGTTCGGAATTATTATTTCGATTTTAAAGGGACGCATACAATATTGACAGCTTGGCAATCACTTATATATACAATACTACAGATGACAGCCGGAAGTTATTCAGTATTAGTGCGATTTTAAAGGGACGCATACAATATTGACAGCTCGGCAATCACTTATATATACAATACTACAGATGACAGCCGGAAGTTATTCAGTATTAGTGCGATTTTAAAGGGACGCATACAATATTGACAGCTCGGAAATCACTTATATATACAATACTACAGATGACAGACGGAAGTTATTCAGTATTAGTGCGATTTTAAAGGGACGCATACAATATTGACAGCTCGGCAATCACTTATATATACAATACTACAGATGGCAGACGGGAAGTTCGGAATTATTATTGCGATTTTAAAGGGACGCATACAATATTGACTGCTCGGCAATCACTTATATATACAATATTACAGATGGCAGATGTTACTTTATCGTTTACAAACAATATTGCAGCAACATTGATCGATCACATTCGATGCACATTATACACAACTATGCACTTTCATTCATGTTAGCCTGGACGTGTGCTTGTTACTATAAGATCGCGTTTAAGAAATATTGATTACGCATATGAACAAACATTACAAACATGCACTGTATGTGTGATATTTGACACTTTCACATTGAGAATCATTGTTTGAAACTAACATTTCAGCAAACAACCAAAAAACGCCCACTGTGAAAGCATTCGCGCCGCTCACATACAAACAAGTGAATACAATTAGCAATCATTTACCTTGTTACGCTGTTTTGAAAGATGGATGACGATGACATGATAGACGCTGCTGGTGCTGCTATTGGCAAACTAGCTGTTGGTCGAATCAGGCAGCCTCGGCGGCTCAGACTGAGACGAAGGGGTCATCTGGTTTGAGGTCCTCGTGTCTACAGGGTGAGACCCACCTTGGAAAACATGAGCGACTTTGAGGTCTTTGATAAGTATCGGCTCGATCGCGAACAGCTCATTGGCCTTTACGATCTTCTTAAACCTCATTTGGAGCCACGTATAAGAATAAGGACTGCTGTTCCCGCCATGAGTAGGATGCTAAGTTGTCTATACGTCCTGGCCTCCGGGAGTTTTCAATCCGGACAACTGTACATGCATGGCCTGGCTCAAGGTACATTCTCTGTGGTGTTTGATAACTTTCTGGACGCCATGGTACGTATCAGTAAGCAATACATAGGATTCCCACAGAATGATGGTGATTGGAGGCGCCTGAAGCGGGAATTCTTTGATATTGCTCAAATGCCCAATGTCTTGGGAGCCATTGATTGTACCCACATTGTGCTGCGTGCTCCAATTGATGACTCGCCCTTCAGAAATCGCAAACATTTTCATAGCCTTAACGTGCAGTATGTTTGTGACGCACAGATGAGGATTATGCATGTGTGTGCGAATTTTGGAGGGGCTTGTCATGATGCCCGCATCCTCTCTCTGTCGTCCCTGTGGAGACAGTTTGAGGAAAGACAAATGCCCCCTGGTTATCTCGTTGGTGAGTATTTGTGCACAACATGGTTAATTATTGTGACAATTGCCACTGTAGTTTTAAAATGTTAGCGTAATGTTCAGCTATAGGATGCAATTTAACCATATATTTTCCCCCCGCTAATGTCTACTTTTAGTTCAATGCAGATATGTAGCATGTCTTACCTTAAATGCTCAGATAGAGAATGTAATGTAACCATGTAGTTAGCATTTTACACAAGGTTTGAATATGGAGAAATATGCATATGTAGCATGTCTTAGCTGAAATGGGAACATATTAGCTAATGCAATTTAACCATGTCATTGTCTCTTTCCGCTAATGTCTTTTAGTTCAATGCAGATATGTAGCATGTCTTACCTTAAATGCTCAGATAGAGAATGTAATGTAACCATGTAGTTAGCATTTTACACAAGGTTTGAATATGGAGAAATATGCATATGTAGCATGTCTTAGCTGAAATGGGAACATATTAGCTAATGCAATTTAACCATGTCATTGTCTCTTTCCGCTAATGTCTTTTAGTTCAATGCAGATATGTAGCATGTCTTACCTTAAATGCTCAGATAGAGAATGTAATGTAACCATGTAGTTAGCATTTTACACAAGCCTTGATTTAGGAGAAATACGCATATGTAGCATGTCTTAGCTGAAATGTGAACATATTAGCTAATGCAATTTAACCATGTCATTGTCTCTTTCCGCAAATGTCTTTTAGTTCAATGCAGATATGTAGCATGTCTTACCTTAAATGCTCAGATAGAGAATGTAATGTAACCATGTAGTTAGCATTTTACACAAGCCTTGATTTAGGAGAAATACGCATATGTAGCATGTCTTAGCTGAAATGGGAACATATTAGCTAATGCAATTTAACCATGTCATTGTCTCTTTCCGCAAATGTCTTTTAGTTCAATGCAGATATGTAGCATGTCTTACCTTAAATGCTCAGATAGAGAATGTAATGTAACCATGTAGTTAGCATTTTACACAAGCCTTGATTTAGGAGAAATACGCATATGTAGCATGTCTTAGCTGAAATGGGAAGATAGAGAATTATATTGAACTAGATATTTTAAAATTAAAATAAACATTTGTTAATGGATTATCGTGTAAAAAACTTTTTATTGTACTACAAATACTATTTTGAGGATTCTGTTACAATTATGTTCTGTTCATAATTTATAGGTGATTCTGGGTACATGAGCCGGACTTGGCTCATTACCCCCTTGCGTAGCCCGACTGATGTGTCTGAGGAGCGCTACAATAGGGCTCATAAGAGAACCAGGATGTTCGGCCTCCTGAAGATGAGGTTCAGGTGCCTGGAGAGGTCGGGAGGAGCCCTCCAGTACAACCCAAAGAAGGTGGCTAAGATCGTTGTAGCCTGTAGCGTCCTGCATAATATTGCACAGCGGGCTGGGATGCTGCAGGGCGTCCGGCCGGACAGAAACCTCCTCAGAGATGAGGAGGATGATCCTGTTCTAGAGGGGCCATTCCGGGACGAGGGGCTCAATGTCAGAGCAGACATCATCAACCGCAACTTTAGACGGTAAAGAATAGAAGTTAGACTGGAGTATTATCAATAGATGTGAACTCTAGGGAAATGACAAGTAGAGAATTGTGAAAACATGTTAGGATTGTTCATCCAATGCTAAAAATGTGTTTCATTTATTAATATAGGTGATGCTCTGGGCATTGGGTCCTGTATCGAGTCTTTGCCACCTGGTTTTTAAAGAGGACATCAGCTGGTAAGTATAAATGTCTTGACTGTTGCTGGCATGAATTGTACACAAATACATCATATGGCATACATTTTATAAACTAGTATTTAGTTTACACATTACTTAAAATGTAAATATTCAGAAAGGGATCCTCTAGCATGACTATGGTTCAATGTCACACATTAGAGGTTTGTTCTGCTCAATATGACTCATCTTCACACTTGATAGAACATAACACAAGATGCTACACACGCTTAGTAAGCTAGTGACAGAAATTTCTTATGAAATGGGGGGTGGGAGAGGGCTACAGAAATGATTCACACACTTGTAGTAATTTTGAATAAACTCTTTATGCCATTAGGGAGCTGACTTAATCTAAAGACTGAAAGGGAAGAATTAGAAGCCTGACAGTGAAGATTGCCCAGACTGACAGTGGAAAAAGCCAAGATTGAAATTGAAGTATACCAATGGGATCATGTCTGGCATTATCTTTCAAATCTGCTGACCTTGAAAACCATACAAAGACATGTTCACATGGTAAGTGCCAACTATTTGATAGAATAAGGCTGTGGAGGCATCCTATTGGAGACATTTAGATGATTTTCTAATTTTTAGATGGTATTTCCCAGTCCTCTATTTAATGAACTGATGAATAAGACACCTATTGAAGATCAACTGTTTACCCCTGAATTGACTTTTAAAGACCATGCATTATCCAGGTTGGTGTACCAATGCATGCTAGTGAAGACTGTTGAATATTAGTAGCTTACATACATTAATCATATTTAGTTCTTAATTAGATATTTAGGGATCACAATCAGATACTTAGATGGTTTTACTTTTTTAGATGGTATTTCCCAGTCCTCTATTTAATGAAATGATGAATAAGACACCTATTGAAGATCAACTGTTTACCCCTGAATTGACTTTTAAAGACCATGCATTATCCAGGTTGGTGCATGCTAGTTAAGAATCACAGGAAGAATGTTGATTATTGTTAGCTTACATACATTAGTCATACTTATTTCATCATTAGATATTTAGGGATCACAATCAGAAAAAGGAATACATATTATAGTTGATATAGAGGTATTTGAATGGACATGAAATATTACATTTATGTTCAGCATACATATATTGTTGAAATGTGATATACATTATTATGTATAATTAGAAATTTGGATATTTAAATTTAATTTTTACTCCACAATATAATGGTGTATGTTTTAATTTTAGTTTAAAATCAATTTAATAAATATCTTTAAAAAATGTTGAACAAAGTTAGAGCATAGACACAAGATGATTGTAAATGTATTTTATGAATATTTGACAACGTGTGTATTAACTTTGTTCCAATTTTTTTTTTTTTTTTTCAGATTGGCATCTGATGACTTCCAGGAATTTTTTATTTTTTCATAAACCTTTTTTTTTATTAAATGTTAATAATAAACATTTTATTATTAAATACATTCTTTTGAACAGATTATAATAAATATCCATATAATCTGTCAATAAAAAAAAGTTTGACTCCCATGACTGGTAGTTGGCTATTTGACAAGCACATGCATAAGATCAAATAATGCATTAATTTTAGAAAATCTACTGATTCAGAGAATATTACATAAAACTATCTTTTTTAACATTAATTGGGGAGTGAGATCCATCAATGCTTTTCTTTGGAAATTCGTAGATGTTAAATTAATTTCGGATATGTATTCAAAATTTCTCAAAAATTATTTATTTTCACTTTTAAGAAGGGGAAGTGGTTCAATTACATTAAAGTGACAGTGTTGTTGAATGTAAAATTAATTTTATAAGATCTTGTATCTTCCTTAGGTATCTCAAAACATTATTTTCGAAATTATTTAAATTGTTACTTTTATAAATGGTAGGTCATTTAACTTGATATTTTTCACAAGCTAGTTATTGGATGCAAGGTTAATCGATGTAATTTTCTAGTGGAGTCATTTAACTATAGTTATTAATATTATGTAGTTTTTAAAATATTACCTCTTGGGTTAGACATCAAATATCTATATATAATTTTAATTCCCCTTTAGTTTATTTTGTCAATGTTAAATCAACATTCCAAATGTTTTGGTCCTTAAAGGGACATTCACAAAGTATATTGTGTATAGATTTTTTTAAAAATCATAAAATAATTTAAACATATTTAGAAAGTAATATAGAATTACATTCAGTCTTTAAATATACTTAGAAAAAAATACATCAATGCACATATCTTAGTCAATTACATAAGGCATCTATGTGCAACCAACAATCAGCATCAAAATAGACTATGTAGATATGTATTTAATACAAGAATATATATAATTACAATCTATTGATTGAATAACAAAACATATTAAGTTGTTCAAATATTATAATCTTATACAAAATGCATACATAACATATAGCTTAATGTCCCTCTAAGCTGAAGGCTCCAAAAAACCTCCTTTACAAAATATATTTCAGTCAGTGTGTAAAACAATCCAGAAGTTAATCTAAATTTGCTTTACTCATACGTTATACTAATTTATCAAAAGGAATGGGCCTAGGTTTCTGATATTTTAAGCATTATTGTGAAATGTTTCCTTAAAGGGACATGAAATCAAAATATACTTAAAGGGAGACAGTTTAAAAATTAATGATTTATACATTATGAATGAGTATTCTATTTTAAGCAACTTTAAAAATTGTCTCGTATTATGAATGCTCCTTGTGATGTTGCTATCATTACTTTAAAAAAAAAGGCATTAAATAGATAATTTATTTGCTTCAGTACTCTGGACAGAACTTTGTTTTTTTGGTTGGATTAATTTATCCAACAATCATCAAGGACAACCCCGGTTTTTTGGAAACAATTGTCCGTAATCTAAAATATCATTATTGATTTGCAAAGAAAGATAACAAGATAACTGTTAACATTTGCGAATCGGATTAAATTATAAAGTTGCTTAACAGTTCATGCTCAATCTGAATCACCAACGCTAAATTTGTTTGGACAGTGTCCCTTTAAGAAATTTAAATAGTGTATTTACTTCTCTTCCTATCTTGACATACTTTGCTTGAAAAGCATATCGAGATAGGCTCAGTAGATGAAGATTGGTGGATGCACAGAGCTGCCTTATGTGATTGTCTCAACCATGTGCATTTAAATTTCTTCTGTTGAGGATATATAAATACTTTGATAAATTGATTTACATTTTAAAGTCTAAACAATCTGCTATCTCTACAGATCATTTGATACAATTGTTTGTTTGTAATGTCTATTTAAAACTAAAGACGCCATTGCAAAATAACATATATGAGCACTTCCGACAAATACAAGCTCGAGGTTTATTTGCTAATAACAAACAAACCTGTAGTTTAACATTTATAAACAGATTATCCAAGTTACTGACCTTATAACCTGAATTTGATCATTAAGAAATATTGCGTGGGAAACGCATCTTGAAACACCAGATTAGCATCTTTAAACATTAGTCTAATGTCACGCAATAGCACACAATCAATGTGCATTATGAAATACATTTAATAGAGCAATGTCAATACTTCACAATAAGTCAAAAAATTTATTTTATGAACAATAAAGACATACAATATTAAATGTGTATTTGTATTAAAGAAAAAGACCGTTATTAAACCGAGAAATGTCTCCAACATTTAATAATGTGACAATATTAGATTTTAAAGAGAATTTAATCATTAATATTTAACGGATCACGGATATTAAATCTGCGTCACACATATCCGCATGACAGGCCCATGAGTTACTAATAATTCTACATGAAAAATAAAGTAACAGCACCACCATGAGGTATGTGTAAGGAAGTTAATAAGATATGAAACATTAATGAACGGCCAATCCGAGTTCATCACACAAACACAACTTGAGTCAGGATGGTCTCACAGACATTCTAACAATATTTCAAACTTTTATCCAATCAGATGTACAGATAACTTGTCCCATGGTGCATCTCATGTTTACTTCACCATATAAAAGTCCATTACACGTTGCCATCTTTGTCAGTTCTCTAATGCCTGCAGGCGTACTCGATATATTTTTATATATATATTTTAGAAGACAACCCAGCAGGCATGTCAGCTCCCAGGTTCACCAAGGAGGAGAGCGCTGCACTGCTCCACGCCGTCAAGGACTTTTATCCCCAGCTGTTTGGGAACAAGAGGAGGTTGACAGATGCGCATGTTAAGAAGGCCCTCTGGGAGTCTATCACCAATGCGGTTAGATTGGTGTGTGACATCCAGAGGACCCAGGATCAGATCATGAGGAGATTCGGAGATATGAGGTTGCGGTTAACAAAAAAAGTCAACCTCATAAGGGACTGGGTACAAGCCCGTAAAAGAGGTGGCAAAAGAGAGGCCCCGCGGAAACTGTACCTACTCCCTTATGAGGTGACTTTATGCGAGCTCCTCAATCTCCGGGTCCCCAAAAGATTTCGATCCTCGCCATCCTCGGCCTCCTCTTCTTCACTCCCAGCTGCGGGATCTGAAAGTCCTGACGCGGGGGCCAGGGCAGCTGCTTCTCCGTCCGGTGGCCTGGGAGGAGATGGAGAATCTGAACAAGGTAATTATCCAACTTCATATAATAACTTAATATTTGTTATTTTTATCCAAAAATGTGTATATAGTCAGATACTAAACCTATACAGATCTCACAACATACACTACATATGATGTTTAGATATCTGATTTTACATTAGTGATACATGAAATAGGAATAATGTGTCTTGCGCTCTACAGAATATGCGTCACAGAGTGAAAATGGAATTGCGCATCCACGTTAACATGGCTTTGCTGTAAGTGGCATTGCTTTACACATGTTGCTCAAATGACGGATGCGTAATTCCGCTTGGAATCATTGTGCAATGATCGCGAAAATGGAATTGCGCATCCACGTTAACATGGCTTTGCTGTAAGTGGCATTGCTTTACACATGTTGCTCAAATGACGGATGCGTAATTCCGCTTGGAATCATTGCGCAATGATCGCGAAAATGGAATTGCGCATCCACGTTAACATGGCTTTGCTGTAAGTGGCATTGCTTTACACATGTTGGTCAAAATGAAATGTGAATTATTATATATGTGAAGAATACAGTATTCTTTTTTTCAATATTATACATAATAAAAATACAAATAAATTATAACATATGCCCATCAATTGATGAGAATGAAATAACAAAAAAAAATAATTAAAGCTACAGTAAACAACAGAACTGATTGAAAATAAGAGTACAGGATATATTTATCATGAATTTAATTGAGGAAACAATTAACTCATGGGACTACCAAAGGATTAATATTTTTAAATTGATTTGCTAATAATGTAAAGATTTTAAACATGGCATGATTTGTATTAATGATATGCAATCCTCATTTAATATATTACAGATATGGATGTTGCTGCTGGATCCTTAAGGCAGGGCTTGTCACAGTATGGTATGTCTCATTTTAATTGACATTTGTCTTAGAAACATGGACAGAACATTACATACTAAAGCCACATTGTTCAATATTTATATGTAATGTCCCTTTAATAGATGAAAAATAAATAATTCTTCGGATATCCTTAAATAACATATTAGATTTGAATTGCATGCTCAATCCCATTCATTACATCAACATAGGGAGTAGAGAATTCATTAACACCAACATTGTCAAATCAATAAAATTTGATATTAAAGGAATACTGAGCTAAAATTATTAATGTTGTCATTCAGATAGAGTATGCAATATTAATAAACATTTAAATATAATACTATAATCATATGTGAAATATTCTATTGCTAAATGTATTTTAAAATCAAGAATACACGTTTATCTGCAGCTCAATTTTGGTTGACCAACCTTGGTTTTTATTGATGACTGGTGGATACCTTCAACAAACAATATTTATGGAATCCAATATTGCTTATCTTCCTTTAATATTAAAATGTAGCAACATTAAAATTATAATAGGAGTCAATGTTCAATCATTTTGAACAGTTTGAACAGTGAAATCAATGATTGAAAAAAATCATGTCAGTGTCCCTTTAATAAACAATAGATTCATTCATCTTTACATTCTTTGGATTAAACAATATTGATATATAATTCACATATTCACTGTTGGAGTTACTTTATAGATATCAGCATACTCTCACAGCACCATGATTACATATTTGTACTAATCAATTTTGTTTTGTATTGTGATCAATATGTGTTGTGTCCTAAACAAGATTACTGTACATTGCACAAATGCCTCGATGTGCCACATGTCTTTGTTTATATTTGTCAACAGCTGTTCTTCAAAATGTGGTTTGTGTGTATTGTTTGAAGAACATTGATCAATGGGTATATTTAGATATGCAATAGCATCGTATGAGATGAGTTTGATGTCTAATATAGTCAGAAATTAAACATATGTTCAATACATCATTTTTAACAGAATCCCCTTGATTCAATAAAGCATTTTTTTGTTTAATGACTGCTCTATTCTTCACATTTTCAAGTTGATTAATCATAAAATTCGATACAGATGTGATTTAGTCATATCCCAAATGTGTTTCCTAATATATATCTATATCATTCATAGAGAGAGTTGGTGTGGGGAGCCCACAGGAATACAGCAGTGACACAGAGCCGCCTTTGCGGTCCCCTGGTAAGTCCATTGACTCATTTATATGTCATTGAAGGTGTATTGGTAATCAATATTATGAGCATGATTCTGATGAAGCATAACATTTGAAACAAACATATAATTTTCTCTTCTGATTATATATTAATTTTCTTTGAATATTGAAAGATTAATAATTACAACTTTATTAGTCTACACCTTTGTTATTCAGAAGATGTATAGCATATGTTTGTTTCCATGTTCATTTTTGACAACAGTCATCAAGTGATACACACATGAGAAATCTTAAATGTTCTATGTACTATGCTTTTCTGATTTAGAAATTAATACAAACAATACATTGAAAATCTGAATCATTGAGAATAACAAATCTAATGTAATTTGTATGCTCCATCAAAATGATGTAAATCATAACTTTGGGTGTGTATATCTTTAATGCAACATTGATGTGTGTCTTTTGAATAACAGTAACATATGTTATAATATCTGATCTTAACGTGTACACAACATGTTTTACAGAGCTTGATGTAACATGTGTGACGGAGGAGGAAGAGGCTGCCTTGGAGTCTGATGGTATGTGAAATATATCTATCATGTTTCCAACATGTTGCTTTATTTGAAATCATTTTATTGAAGACATTCAAAGTCTACAGCTTTTGCACTTTAAAAAGGAATATTATTTGTCTGTTCAAATACACTACTGCCCCCTTTCTATATCAGGCAGCATGAAAATATTTTTCTTTTTAAAAATGTATAATTCATGCCATCATTATGTCACATGCATATTCCAGGCCAAAACACAATAATAATGTTATAATTGTACAGACAGTAATTGATATTCATCTGAGTGCCTATATGCATACCATATCCTCATTTCATAATTGTTTACAAATTCAAACACACTTCGAAGTATATTGAAAACATAATCAATTTGAAATGCGTTTATTTGATTTCATGATGTATATATATATATTTTTTTTCAGATGGATCCGCCACTTCTGGTCATCTGGTTTCCGCCCCTGCCCAGTCCCCTGACCATGCCCAGACCCCTGCCCAGGCCCAGACTCCTGACCATGCCCAGACCCCTGCCGGCCCTTCCCATTCATCATTTCCTTTCCCTCCCAAAACACGCCCCTACACCCCCCTTCGCCGCTCTCCCCGTATTATGGGCCGTACAGCTGCCCAGACCCAAACTCACCACTCCCCAGCTGTACGGCCTACCCCGGAGCAGCAGCTCATCCCTCCCCAAGCCAATCCCATCCCTCCCCAAGCCAATACCATCCCTCCACAACCCAATCCCATCCCTCCCCCCTGTCTCAACCTTCATTGTCCTGGGTGTCGGATTGTCCTTCCCAGGCACAGCTGTAAGTATCATTCAAAATCAACATTATAAGATACTTAAAGGTACACTGAAGGTAAATATTTTATATTGTGATTCAAATAGAGCATGCAATGTTAATCAAATTTATAATTTACTACTCTTACGAATTATTCTTCATTCTCTTGATATCTTTATTGAAACAAAGAAATGCCTAGAATTATTTTTAAATAGAAAATAATTGTGGACATCATTTCTTTATTGTTGGATGAATGTATCCATCAACCAGCAGGGACAAACAAAGTTGATAAACAAATATGGGCTGCCCTAAAAACCGACATTCTTGCATTCAAAATCTAGCTAGAGAATTCTAACATTTAAAGAATATGTGTAATTTTTTCATATTTGTAATGTCATGCTCTATCTGAATCAGTCAATTAAATATTTAGGTTCAGTGTCCCTTTAATTTGATATCACTACATATACCAATCACCACTACTTGGATCCAACAATTTATGCACAAATGTTGATACATTATCTCTTGTCTAACCCAGTGGGAATGTAATTTCTTCAGGTTGCTATGTTTACACAGCTTGTCCTCAACGCCAAAATGTTTAAGGATAGGTGTGCCTACCACAGTATAATTAAAATATTTAAATTGCTAATGTAAGTACAATGTAAATCCTTTAACAAGATTTTATACACTCAAGCTGTATAAGTGGATCATCGAAAACCAATTAAAGGGGACAACATGTTTGAGTAAACTGTCCCTTTAATGATTTCGGTCAGTCTGAATAACATATTTCATGTGTAAAGAATCAATGAAAACTAATTGATGTAAAGAATGATTTGTCTTTATGATGACAATGTATCTTTGCTTATTTTTTCGTCTGTTGTGTAATTATCCTTAATATTTAATTTATTCTTTATTTTAGGCTGTGACTCAGCATGGCTCATGCTAGAAGGTCTAGCACGAGTAGAGCAGGCCGTGCTGAGGAACGCAGCTGGCCAGAGAGGGATGAACGACACCATGCAGGCCCTGCTCCGGATTCAGGAATTGACTCTGCGTGAAATAATGCAATTAAGTTCAAGGCCTGAATCTGGAGCTGGACATGCACAGGACAATGAAGAGGATGACCAGTAAGTGGAGGATCTGGAGATGCTCCAAGGTCACAGATAAGAATCCTCTGTCCACATGTTGATGTTTTGTTTTATTGTTGCCATTTGGCCTTTTTCAAAGTTTATTGTTGTGCCTGTTGCACTCTTTTACCTTGTCATATGTCTCCAATGGGGCTATGGTGGCCCTTGGCAACTCTCTTCATGGACTGTGATGCACTCTGTTACCTTGGCATATGTCTCCAATGGGGCTATGGTGGCCCTTGGCAACTCTCTTCATGGACTGTGATGCACTCTTTTACCTTGGCATATGTCTCCAATGGGGCTATGGTGGCCCTTGGCAACTCTCTTCATGGACTGTGATGCACTCTTTTACCTTGTCATATGTCTCCAATGGGGCTATGGTGGCCCTTGGCAACTCTCTTCATGGACTGTGATGCACTCTTTTACCTTGTCATATGTCTCCAATGGGGCTATGGTGGCCCTTGGCAACTCTCTTCATGGACTGTGATGCACTCTTTTACCTTGTCATATGTCTCCAATGGGGCTATGGTGGCCCTTGGCAACTCTCTTCATGGACTGTGATGCACTCTTTTACCTTGGCATATGGCTCAAATATTCCTTATTTTTACAAGATTATTTCTAAACGTTGTTGATGTTTTCTTACATACTAATAAAAGACATGTCATTGCACCAATCTTTGTCCTCATTCTTCATGTTATTTTTTGAAAGCTATAGTTTATCTTGTTGATCCTTAAAGGGACCTACCAAAAATAATTTATTATAAAAAATCATATATGTAAGACAATTGTAAATGACTTTAAGATTAACATCTCCAATGTAATCTTATTATTTGTCTTTATATATTTTTCTCTTAGCTTTATCATTGCATGATTATGATTAGCATAGTAATTGTTTTATATATGTATATATAGATTGTTATTTGTGTATATATGTATATTTCAATTTTCAGATCCATGTGTGTATTTAGAAACTCTGCATGAATTGATGCACCTTTAACAAATGATCTGAGTATTGATACAATGATATAATCCCTGTAAAGTGTTCATTTAATTGAAATAGTATTGTCTATGTGTATCCTCTTTTTATAAAAAAAAACATGTCCCTTTAAGTGATGGTGAGCACAATTGTTAATGAATGTATTTCCATTTGTAAAGCGTTTTTGTCCTTTTTACATGAACAAGGACATATAATCTTATTAATAAACAATCTTATTGTAATGTTGACAGCACATGTATTTCATTTTCAATTCTATCTTATTGTAAAAGTGTACCCAAATAAATCTCTGTGTGTAATGCAAATATTTTAGATGATGAATATTTTTTAACAAATATGTTAACAAAATACTTCTCCTCCCATATATGGCTATAGGTAGGCTGACCATATTTAAACTTGAATAAATGACACGTTTAATCAATCCATGTATCATTATTGTTATTCCAAAACAATCAAAACATATCTTAAAACATCAATGGCATATGTATTTCTCATGTGTATCTTTTAAATGTTAAAGATATACACCATAGCTATAGTTCAAGGGACAGTCAAGTCCGAAAAGATGATTCATGATTTGGTGACATTCCTATATAGCAATCTACACACATACTAGTTCCTAAAATATAAATAAGTTTTTTAGTGATATGCCAAGCTGTCAACTGAGTCCTTGTATTGGCTGCGGTTTTTCAGCTATCTCGGATGCGCCATGTTGCTCAAAACGTCACCTGCCAGGCTGTCCAATGATTCCTTGTATTGACTGACGTTCTTACGTGATCAAGAATGTTCCTTTTATTGGATGGCGTTTTTACGCGATCAAGGATGCGTTTTTTTTTTTGGCGTTCTTACGTGATCAAGAATGTGCCTTTTATTGGATGGCGTTTTTATGCGATCAAGGATGCGCCTTTTTTTGGGCGTTCTTACGTGATCAAGAATGTGCCTTTTATTGGATGGCGTTTTTACGCGATCAAGGATGCACCTTTTTTTTTGGCGTTCTTACGTGATCAAGAATGTGCCTTTTATTGGATGGCGTTCTTATGTGATCAAGGAAGCGACATGTTAAGACGTCACATGCAAAGGTAAAAAAACGTATGATTGGATTACGTAGTCCCGCAATATTTGTTTGTGCACGTTAAACACGTTTGTGACTGCAGGCAATTTTCAAAACCTTGAGAATATGTATTATTTGCATCATGTTACATTGTTGACCCGTAGCTGATAAAGACCACCACATTCTCTTTTGCTGGATGTCTGGTTGAATAAACGAACAAAAGCAAAATGTTTTCATGCATATGATATTTCGAGGCAAGTGCAAATCTCTATAGTCCATGTTGTTTAATATGTTTGTCAACAATATGTTCCTTTTTCATAAAAATGACTGTTGTTTTTAATGTTAAAGATATCTAATTAATAAATATGCGCTATTGTGTTAGAATAAAGTAATCAATATGCATTTAGCTTTATCATATGCTAAATATATGATGCCGACTTATTCTAAATGTAATTTCGTTGTAAATTTTATTAAAGGTTCATTAGACACTCACATTATAAATCAAAATATTTTATTTTGTCTCTAGTTAGATAGTCCATTGTTTAACTAATACACGTTTCATTTTGCTTCTGTTCAAAGAAAATGTAATTAATTATCAGACTCCTCGCCAAGCCTCTAAGTTTCATGTGAGTACCATCTCCAGCTTTCTCCTATTTGTGTAAAGGATCTTTTCATATGTTAATGATGGGGTATTGTCTGGTTTTACGGTTGTAATGGGGGTTCATCTATATTTTCAATAGAGATAACCCGATTTTCTTAGAAAGTGTTTGAAGCTTTGTAATATTGATATCAGTATATGTTAATCTTGTTGTTTGTAGTAGTGTCTATTACATACAGTTCTGTTAAAAATATAGTATACTGTCCCTTTAATGCAAATGTTGATTTTTGTATCATGTATGAGTTCCACATTGTTTAATCTTCAAATATATTATTGTTAGCATATTTTCACCCCCCACTCCTAAAAGGACTTTAAACCATATTCATTGTTCAAACAAATGTCTTTCTTAAAAAAAGAATAACACAATAATGTCTCTTTAAGAAAATATACTTTATTTAACACGTCAATATAAATCTGATTTCAATATATAATTTTTGACCAAGTACATGTAGATATACCAACAAGCTTCAAATATGTGTTAGCATATGTAATTTTGTTAAAGGGACAGTTTAGAAAACAAATAATGTTTTGCATTATTATAAAAGTCAATTTTTGTAATATCAATGATATCAAAGGTTTCTCACCAATTAATCATAGCTAAACCTATGAGGTTCGTGTGCTCATTTCTTGGAGCTTGAAGAGTGCATGTAATCATTATACAATTTGACCACTAGAGGGCATTTGGATAGCATTTGTATATGTAAAACCTTGTGCTCATACAGCATATTATTTACCATGTATTGATCATTGATATCTAAAAGGTTGTTATGTCAGAACAACAAATAAGTGGTCATTTTTCCATAGGCATAGATACAAGGTTAAGCACATAAGTCACACGTATTTCTCCATGTTTTATTGTTTCCAACTTGATAATGCGTAATACAGTGTTTTCTTTGTAATCAATAATTTTCTGACTGTCCCTTTAAGCTGTGTTATTGGCATTCAAACAGTAATATGCTATCATGGATAATTGTAATGGTAATTTTGTTTGCGATTCGGGAAACAGTTTGGACATCACATCACAGAAACCAATCAATATCATGAACAAGGATAGGTATGTGATGATGTGGTTTTCACACACTTATAACCCACACTCTGCAAACAATCTGCCTCCATGGACCCGGTCCCATAGAAGTAGATTATATACAGAGTGTGGTCCACAAGTGTATGAAAACCACATCATCACATACCTATCCATTACACATTAAATAAAAAAAAAATTAAAGATGAAAATAAATACTTACTTCCTCTTCCTTCCCCTCTTCCCACGGGGCTGAGGCTCTGGGAGGGGCAACTGCCGACTCCGAAGAGTTCTCCTTGGAGAGGTTGTGGGAAGAGTGGAAGGAAGAGTACTGGGACGACCAAGGTGAGGAGGAGAAGATGGCTGAGGAGGAGAAGATGGCTGAGGAGGAGAAGATGGCTGAAGAGGAGAAGCTGGCTGAAGAGGAGGAGATGGCTGAAGAGGATGAGATGGCTGAAGAGGAGTAGATGGCCCGGCAGGAGTAGATGGCCCGGCAGGAGTAGATGGCCCGGCAGGAGGAGATGGGCCGGCAGGAGGAGGCCCAGCAGCAGGAGGCCCAGCAGCAGGAGGCCCAGCAGCAGGAGGCGGACCAGGAGGTAGACCAGCATGCGCCTCCCGGAAAAAATTGAACATCTCTTGGTGCAGATGAAAGATTCTGTTTTGGCCTTGTTCGATTCTATTGAGTATGTTTATTATTTGGTTTTGTCCTTCAATTATTTGATTTTGGCCATCAAGTATTCTAGTGCGTCCTTCGATATTTTGTATCCGGGAGTTACGCATTTGGTCTATGTAGTCCAGTAGAACCGGCACCTCCGCTATTTCCTCTTGTTGTGCTTGGCGGGGTACGCGTGCACGGCGGGGTGCCCGTGCACGGTGGTGTGCTGGTCCTTGATGGTCCTCTGGTTCAGCGTGCTCCTCCTCTGCTTCCGGGGCCTCTTCATCAGCTTCCGTGCGCTCTTCGTCACGGGGGGCCTCTTCCCTCCGAAGTGGAAATTCCTCCCCACCACTCTCATCCCGGGGAGATAGATGAGGCTGTGTTTCTTGTGCTGCCTCCTCCCCAGACTCTGTATATTAAAAAAAAAAAAATGTATATATTAGCATATTTGAAAATCAAGCTTTAAATGACTTAGCTTACGATACAATTACAAATGCAGAATCATTAATCCACTTTGAAATCTAACAAACAATCAATACGATTTCCGCTTTTTCAAAACCGTGTTTGTGATCTCTGGTCAATCTGAATTTTTTCGTGTTTGTTTTCAGTCTGTTTAAATGCACACCTAACCTATAGCCTAGATACTGATGTAACCGCAAAGTAATTGAATGCGTGTAAACAACGTTATAGCATTAATCTGATCCTTAAAGTGACATGAAACCCAATGTTTTATCTTTCATGATTTAGAAGCATACATTTATTATCAACTTTCTAATGTACTTTTCGTATCTAATTAGCTTCATTCTCTGGATATTCTTTGCTGAAAAGCATATCTAAATATGCTTAAAAGATGCTGATTGTTAGCTGAATATAGCTGCCTCCTGTGATTGTTTCACCGTGTGCATGGCTATTTCTTAATTAAAATATATCTCAAGAATGATTCAAATTAGGTAATATAAGTACATTTGAATGTTTTGTCAAATTGTATTCGCTACCTCAATCATGAAAGTAAAGGTTTGCGTATAGTGTCACTTGAAATACATTCGTATGTGAAATTATTGTTCAATGAGCTTACCGTCAGATGAGAGTGGCAGGTTCCCGGTATCAATTCCTCCGATACCGACTATTTCCACCTCGGAGATGCTGGGCCGCAACATTTCCTCCCATCGGCAGTACTCTATTTCCAGGGCAGGTCCGCCACCGGTTCCTGCGGCATGTCGGGCCTCCAGACTTAACTTTTTCTTCAGATCCATCTTACAGTCCCGGTAGCGATGTTTTATCGATTCAAGATCTCTGTTCCGGCCACCCACTGCATTGACTGCATTTCTTATCTCATTCCAGAGCCTCCTCTTGTCAGTCGGGGTAGTCTTCTGGTGCTGCAGCCTCCTATACCTGGCCATATAGGCCTCTATGAGGGCCTCCTTCTCCTCCATCAAAAACCTCGCCTCCCTAGTCGCCTTGGCCTTCCCCTGTGACGATGCCCTCTGTTTCCCGGACTGTGAAGCCCTACTCTGTCCGCCACTGGGCCCAGCCACTTGTTCATCTTGAACCAAGTGGCTGGGTCCACCCACCGCTTCCACCCCTGCTTCCTGCCCCCCTTCCTGCCCTGTTCCTCTCCCCCTCCCTCTCCTCCCCCCTCTACCTCTCCCCTGCCTGGCCTCCATCTGTTCCCTAAACTAAACCCCAAATAATCAAACAAAAAGTGAGTGTGATGAAATGAAAGGGGGTCAAAATAAAGAACTAAAAAGACAAAAAAAGTGCTGAAAGTGTGAGAGGGATGTAAAAAAACAAAGAGGGTAAGGAGTATTTAAATAAACCAAAAGAAGAAGAAGACTAAAAGGAGGATATGTAAACTAAATGTAACTAGGGGATGGGTATGGGATGGGTATGGGGTATGGGATAAGAGTAAATGGGATGAAAGGGAATGGGACTACAGGGAATGGGGTATGGAGTGTAGTATGAGGGGGTAGGGGGTATGGAGTGCATGTAGTGTTATTGATAAGTGTATGTATGTATTGAATGTGTTTGCGTGTAAATGTGTTAAGTGTACAGAAAAATCACTCGCTCGCTAACTCACACTACTACTAATTCTCACTAACACACTACTACTAATTCTCACTAACAAACACTCCCACTAACTCTCACTAACTACCACTAACTTACGCTCCCACTAACAACTCTCACTAACAACTCCCACTAACTCACTCACGCTCCCACTAACAGACTCTCTCCCACTCCCACTAACTCCCACTAACTCACTCACGATAACACTAACAACTGACTCTCTCACGCTAACACTAACTCACTCACAATAATGCACCAACTCTCTAATATTAAACCTCCAATCTCCAAAGACCCAACAGCAACACAGTCAAAGAAACCCTGCTTGTGTGGTGCTTATATACCCTGTGTAAATGTTTAATGATGTACCTATTTGCGTTGTAAATTGTGTTCATGTGTGCTTTATTAGCAATTAATATTAGTGCAATGTGTATTAGTTGTGTGAATTTGCGCATGCTCATTTTGAGTTATTATTTGTGGAATGTGTAGAATGCGATGATGTCATAGTGGTCGTTTTCTCTAACATTGTCCAATAGTATTCTTTTTAAATGTGAATTTGCGATGGTGTGTTCTTAGTGAAGTGTTGTATATGTATGTTTGTCCTAATATATAGTTGAATTGAATGCGATTATTTTTCTAGTGTATGTATATATTTTTTATTCCTTGTTGTTATTTTGCGATTTTCCGCATCTTAAAGTATATGCGTATTCCCCGTATTAAATTTTATTTCAAATCCCCCCGTTTGTGAATGTGTAATGCTTGTGTGCTTTGTTGATTGATTGTTGTTGTGACATTTGCGGCGTGTTATTGTTGTGCATGATGTGGTATGCGTCATATGACCGAGCTGTGCGTATTCTCGCGAGATCGAGTGTTAGGTGAAAAAAGCAATTTTTTTCCTTTCCCATTGATCTCTATGGGAGACTGTCTTATGCGGGCAGTATTACGCGTGAGACATACACGCATTAGGAGCTTCGTTAGATGGTCTGTTTTGAACTCTAAATACCGGAGTCAAACAATGCCGTGCGTTAGACATAAAACACGCGTGGCGTTAGCAACCCATCTACCGCCGAACTCCAAATCTAGCCGTTAATAACTAACAATAACTTAACATAAAAATAAACACATAACACAAAAGGTGGATGAAAGACCCATGGGTCGTATTTATTAATCAGCAAATAAACCACAATTAATAAATAATCACACATGTGGCAACAATTGGGGCCTAAGTATATAGAACCGCTGCCTAGAAGTGGATCAGGCCCAGAGCAACAGACAAAAGGCAGAGCTCAGCTCAACGCAAGATGATGACATAGGGAGTTCTCGGTGCACTGTACACCAGTTAGAGTACCCCAAAGCTGCGAGCCTGGGGACATCACCCTGACTGCAATGACCATCACTCAAACCTCTTTTACAGTCTGCAGCAATGTTCCTGACCACCTGCTTAAGCTGGGATGCAAAACAGAAGAGCTCAAAACCAATAGGTCCAGGATCAATGAGTCGCTCAGCACGTTGAAAAGCTGGGGAGCTCAAATTACCATCCTTAGACTTAAAGTGATGGTAAATCCTAGCATTTGTGAAACGCTAGTATTTACCATTGGAACAAATAAAGAGGACTTTCAGTCATTAAGTATAAAATACTTTATTCTGAAAGCTCCTTTATTTGTTTGAAGTGTTCACCGGACTGAGCCGCTCAGGCAGCCCACGGCAGAATGCTATTTTCCTGAGAGGTGACGTTTCCATCTCTTAGCCAATAGCCATGCTAGCTATCCGGCTTGCCGCTGACTGGCACGCACGGCTATTTACACAGATAAACACACAGATTAATACATTGGGTACACACATAGATAAATATATTGGTACATACACAGATATATATAGGTACACACATAGATAAATATATAGGCACACACGTAAATAAATAAGTACATACATGCATACATTCATAATTAGATAGGTACAAACATAGCTAAATACATAGGTACACATATAAATAAATACATAGGTACACACATTGATAAATACATAGATACACACATTGATAAATACATACAGTGGATATAAAAAGTCTACACACCCCTGTTAAAATGTCAGGTTTTTGTGAAGTAAAAAAATGAGACAAGGGACTTCCGGTGGGCGGGACGACCGAGTAGCAGCAGCGGTAAAGAGCTCCGTATACACACAGCTCTAATAAGTGTCTCCGCTGCTGATATTCCACTCCCCGTGACTTCTTTTCTTGCCGGGCTGTCTATTAGTGCCTTGGCTGATCTCCCACACGCAGGACTTGTCATCCGGTCCTGGTCCCCGGGGGCAAATTTAAAGAAAAAGGAAAAGGGCGCGAACAGACGCCATCACTGCGGGGGTCACAGAGCTGTCTGGTTCCTGATCCCTGCTCAACTATCTTGACACCTCAGCCTTTGGCAGTGCAGCAGAGAGCTCCTCTCCCCTGGGCAACATCAATACTTCTAGAACTGAATACAGACAGGCACCGCAGGCGGAGGTGAATGGCCCTAGGGCTCAATACTTTGCTCCCAAGTTTTGTGGGCCTCGGAGCCAGAGGATAATTGTGAGTACGCACATAACACACTGCAGGCTACCTTGTCTCAAACACAAACTACTGAAAATAGGTAAACACTCAGGAGCTAAGGAGATGGGACTGATCTGCTAATTTTGACCACTCTAATAACCCTGCCAACAGCTTGTTTGTTTTTCCTTCTTTGCATCATTGGAGTTAAATGCACACATCACCTGCCTAGAGACTTGCCTCATATATATACCACTGTGTTGGGTGCGACTTAATAGCACTGTATGCCTCTTCCCCCCTCTTGTCCTTTTCCTTGCTAACTTAAAGGGAAGGAGTGAGACAGAGGAATTTGGAGAGATAACGAAGTTTGCATTTGTCCGTTTACCACTTGCTGACGCACATGGCTGTTTTAAATTTATTATAACAACTCATTTATGCAGGCACCAGACAACATCTAGTGGCTTAACCTCACATCCTCTACCTATAACAGTGGACAAATACTACAATCTTACTAAACATCATTGTTTTAGACACAAGGACTTAGACCTTAATCGTATCTCACTTTGTGTGGGCCCTATACCTCGCCCTTCCTAAATTGGGCTTATTGAGACCTCTTGTTGCACACACAGCTTGCCAGCGCTCTATTCTATGAAAGTTGACGAATATTTCCACAGAATTCCCCATTCTGGGACAGACAACATGAGTTGCAGGTCAAAAACACAAGAAAAGCGGCTGAAACAGGTTGCTGAAACCATCATTCATAACTCCCAACAGGAGGGTGAGGGGAGCTCATCAAGTGACCATGCTGCCTTATTGCAAGAGTTGAAGGCTTTTTTCTTACCTAAAATGGACAACCTACAGGCAGGGGTAGACACGCTTACTACTGAAGTGCGTGCCTTTTCTACTCGCTTGAATAATGCGGAGCAAAGAATTTCTGAGGTGGAGGACAGGCAACAGGAATCCGAAGTATCTCTGAAGAATCTTCTGAAGCAAAACCAATACTTACAAGACAAGGTCGAGGACTTAGAGAATCGCAGCAGGCGAAATAATCTGCGCATAGTAGGGGTACCAGAAACGATTAAAGATAAAGACCTGCTGGATTTTACTGCCTCCACCCTCCCCGCACTTCTTGGCATGCCTCAAGATTGCCTGCCCCTTGACATAGAGAGAGCCCACCGCATCGGTCCTGACAGACATCTGGAGAACTCTAAAGAAAGGCCGCGTCAGGTGATTTTCAAGTGTTTAAACTACCAAGACAAGATCACGATACTACGCGCTTATAGAGGTACAAAAGAAGTCAAATATGAGGATCACCGTCTCTTACTTTTTCAAGACTTCTCTGTGGAAGTCACTAGAAGACGCAAAGACTTTGCACCACTCTGCTCCCTCCTTCATGAAAAGGGTCGTCGGTTTGCTCTCCTGTACCCAGCTAAGCTTAGGTTGCAGACGTCTTCTGGGCCTAAGATTTTCCACTCCCCTGCAGCGGTACAGGCCTACTTATCGTCTGAACGAAGACAGGACAATGGCTGAAATATTCTCTAATGATAGTTTGTATTTTGTATCTGTGAAACATAATTCGTGTGTCTTTACATGATGTGTACTTTTCTTTTTCAGGTATTGCTTTTTATTTTTCCCCTTGTTATTATAGACAAGGGAGATCAAATCCATGCTCTAATACCACATTTTGGCTTAGGTTTCCCAGCCCAAAGTTGTCAGCCTGAACTCTCCTATCTACCTTGGCTGAACCCATTTCCTGGAGAATACCCGGGGTGCCCTTTTCTGCACGCTAATTCCCCTTTGGTCCCCCCCTCTAGCTTTGGGCACCTAATAGTTCTGTGTAGCCTGATCAGGGCTTTTCCTCTCTGCCTGGTAGGCATGCTGGTTAACATACCCCAGTTCCGTTTTATTGCTCATTTAGAATTACTATCCCATGTTATAGTTCATTGGAGCCACTGCCACTCTTTGGCTCAGAATCCTAAATGCCCCATACCCTACTTAGGGCATACCCTGCTAAGGTCTTTTTATCTTGGTTGTCATGTTCTTCATGCGATATGGTTACTGTTTCATACTAAAATGTTTATGCCAGAAATGTCACTGTACTGCTTACATGTGCCTTTTTTTTGTCTCCCTTCCAGCTTCTATCATGGGGAGTCCCGGGCCCCTCTGGGCTTGCCCTTCGCAGACCACTTCATCAGGACTTCTGACATACTCTTACTACTAACGGCTTATCACAGTGAGACCTTGGGTACAATATGGTGCTTGGGGGCTGCTATTCCTTCTTCTTTGCAGGAACGCACTACACGCTACCTTCCCCACTCAAGACGACAATAGAGCACACTCTCTTTACAGTCTAACACACGACCATAAGGTAACTCTTTGCCTAATATTAGCATTCTTACACTATTTCTATGGCAGTACCTGTTAGAATAGTTTCTTGGAATGTGGGAGGCATTACATCACCTGCAAAGAGAGGTACTATCTTGCAACATTTAAATTCACTACAGGCTGACATAGCATTGCTTCAGGAGACTAGACTGACGGCAGACGAACACGATAAGCTAAAGAGGCGTTGGGTAGGTCAGGCACTATACTCTCCAACAGAGGGCAGAAAGAGAGGGGTAGCTATTTTGGTTAGGAAGGGTCTCCCAATTTCCTTCTCGCAGGTTGACATTGATCAGAAAGGCAGGTATATTATAGCTCTGTTGCAAATTCATCAATTTACCTACACCATTTGTAATATTTATGGCCCGAACGAGGTTAACCCCAATTTCTGGTCAACTTTACTGGCAAAATTATTAACCTACAATGCCCCGATGATTATGGGAGGGGATTTTAACCTGGCCCAGGCTGTTCCTCTAGATAGATTTAAAGATCCATCAGTGCTAGGTCACATGACACAACGTGCCCCACATAGTAGAGAGGTAACTCTAATTAGCTCTTTTAAAGAGACACTAGACTTGGTAGATGTCTGGAGAACAAAAAATCCAGAGGAAAGAGACTTTACTTGCCTATCTAAGACACACCATACAATGTCAAGGATAGACTATTTCCTTACCTCTTCAACATTAACACCTCAAGTTCACACCAGTACCATAGCACAGATTACAATCTCGGACCATGCCCCTATCATACTACTATTGCAACCTACACCAAGGACCCCCCCTAAGAAATCTTGGAGATTCCCCACGTATCTCTATAACAACATAAATTTTCGCAATCACCTAAAGTCCTCATGGGTACACTATACGTCAGACAATAATACACATAAAGATACCCCCGACCTATTCTGGCATGCCTCTAAGGCGGTAATGAGGGGCTGTATCACGGCCTTTACGGCCCAATACAACAAAAACAACAGACGAATTGATGGTGACTTTCTGGCGCAGTTAACCGCGGCGTACAATGACTACCTTTCTGACCCCTCCCTCGCATCTCAAAAAAAGTACTACGAGCTTAAGCAGGCCAGGGACACGTTTTTAACTCAACAACATCTCAAATTTGACATACATAGGCAGGGTAGATACTTTCGCCAGGGTAATAAATCTGGTAAGCTCCTGGCCAAACTAGTTCATTCTTACCGCCCCAAATCCTATATAGCGGCTATAAACTCCCAGTCCAAACTGACTTCAGACAATAAAGACATTATGTCGGAATTTGTTAAGTATTATAAGGAACTATACACTTGCCAGACAATAGACCATGAGGCAAAGTTGAGATTCTGGGGCTCGGTGCAGTTACCCACTATTTCTGAGGAGCAAAAATCGGCCCTTAATGCCCCGATCCATGTACAAGAGATTATCAAAGCCATACGACATAGCAAATTAGGGAAGGCCCCAGGCCCAGATGGGCTGCCATCTGAATATTTCAAGCTTTTGAGTGAGGAAATGGCTCCCACTTTAGCCTCTCTGTTCTCAGCATATCTGGAAGGGGCATCACGATTAGATAAGCGTTTCTCAGAAGCGAACATTTGCCTGATTCCTAAACCTGACAGGGACCATACCCAGACCTCATCATACCGCCCAATCTCCCTTCTTAATGGAGATTACAAACTTCTTACAAAGATCCTGGCTGACCGTCTAGCGACGGTCTTGCCGTCTGTCGTACACATGGACCAGACAGGCTTTGTAAAAGGGAGGTCCTCGGTACTTAATATCCGGAAAGTCCTAGCCATCTCTTCACATTATTGGTATAATGCAACATCTCAAACCCCATCCAAATTGCCAGATGCGTGCCTTTTGGCACTTGACGCGGAAAAGGCATTTGATTGGATTGAGTGGGATCATTTGCACACCTCCCTAGAACGATTCGGAATTTCGGGTTGCTTTGCTGACTTCCTCCGTACACTGTATCAGGTCCCTATGGCATCCCTTATAGTCAATGGAGAGCTTTCCCCCTCTTTTACACTTCAAAGGGGAACTAGACAGGGCTGCCCCCTTTCCCCCCTGTTGTTTGATCTGGCCATAGAGCCCCTGACCTCATACATTAGACAACATTGTGCAGGACTTGATGTGCTTGGACATAAATATCATCTCTCATTATACGCAGATGACCTGCTCCTGTTTGTGGGTGACCCCAGTAACAACCTCCAGCCCCTCCTGGATACCATCAAGATATTCGGGTCCTTTTCGGGGTATAAAATCAATGTTGATAAATCGGAGGTAACCTGGTTGCAGAACCTCGGTGACACCACACTGTCGGGCAGTGGCCTCAGGGTCACAGAGGGATCCTTCAAATATCTTGGGATCCTTTTACACATTGATCCCACGAAACTATACCACCTCAACCTCACAGGAGTCATTGCAAACATCAAACAATTATTGTCAGGTTGGACAAGGCTCCCCTTGTCCCTTTCGGGGAGGGTTCAGCTTTTTAAGATGATCGCCCTTCCTAAGCTCCTCTATCCGCTACAGATGCTGCCTCTTCTATTGACACATAAAGATGCTGCCTCTCTCCAGACCTCATTGGGTCGCTTTATCTGGCAAGGGAAAAAGCATAGGATAGGTAAAAAGTATCTATTTATGTCCTCGAGTGAGGGTGGGCTCCGCCTTCCAAACATTATCTGGTACAACTGGTCCACATTGTCTAAGATTGTCTTGGACTGGATGGTAGGGAATACATATTTCACCGTCCCTGAGTTAGAGGGTGGTCTTATTAGGCCTTTACATCTTGCTTTCCTGCCCCACTCACCTCTCAAATCGCTTCCTTTATCCATACAATCTCATATATTATTCAAAGATCCTTTGAGGGCGTGGTCCGGGATTTGTAAGCTATGGGGGACGCAACATCTAGTGACTAAATATTTGCCGATTCAGGGCAATCTACAGTTCATCCCTGGTTACACGACTGAAGTGTTTGCTACATGGCACCACCGACATCTTACAAGACTTCACCAACTTTTTAACCCACTCACTTTAGACATCATACCCTTTTCTGAATTGCAAAGCTCACACGATCTCCCAGGGACACATAGGTTTGCGTATTTACAATGCAGGCATTATCTGTATAAACTCATCTCAGACAAGCTGTTGACTACCGAGCCTTCCAACATTGATAAATTGTGTGCTCTAGCTAAGCAGGGCTCTTATAAGATATCGCACACTTATGACCTATTGCTTAAACACTGTGAAGGGCATACTAGACAGGGACTTGTAACGAAATGGGCAAACAGTAGAGAACTGACGGTGGACTCTGACCTCATTACAGGGAGCCTCGGGAAGGTACATGCTAGTACAATCTCAGCCAATCTAAGGGAGACACATATGAAATTTATCCACCAGTCCTACATCACACCTGGCATTCGAGCTAGATGGGTCTCGGGGGCGGAGAATATCTGCAATAGGTGTAGGTACCCATCCCCAGATTGGATTCACTTATTGTGGGATTGCCCCAAGCTGAGAGGATTTTGGTTTAGAGTTTCTTATTGGTTGACAAAAGTAACAAATCAACAGGTGACCCTTACAGCACAACATGTTATATTTCTGATACCCAAAGACAGAATTTATAAGTTTGACATTTTTCTCACGACTGTCTTGATGCTGGCTAGGATGGTTATCCTGAAGGGGTGGGCTAGTAATAGAGCACCCCCACTCGGGCAGCTGCTTGGCAGAGTACACAACCAAATGTTGACTGAGCAGGCGGATACAAAGGGGGATCCGGAAAAAAGAGTCAGGAAATTTATCCACAAGTGGGAGGCTTACCTTCTATTTCTTTCACCTAGAGTAAGAGACAGTGTTATATACCCATTTAGAAATAGCCTTTTCATTTTGAATGAGAACCTCCGAGGTAAATGGTGCTTGCAGACTGACTGACTTGTCTCGCTTATCTGTGAATACTTGAGGTCTTGACATTTGTACAATTACTGGATCTTGCTGCTTGGTCTGTGGGGGGCGAGTCGGAGGGTCCGGGTAAGTGCTAATGTTATTCTTTGCGAATTGTCTGTTCATATTTCTGTTTTTGTCTCTTTTCTTTGTTTTTGTTTTTGTCTTATTTTTGGTTGTTCACTTGAAAAAATGAAAATTGTGTGGACGGTTTGATTCCCTGCTTCTGCAGGAGGAAATCTTCCTTTATATCATCAGTAACTATGATGGACTTGGCAAATCTTACAAGTGTTTTAGCATTTCTTAATGTTCAACTTGTTATGTATATGGTGAATCATTTTGTCCTCACTATTAATAAATAAAGTTATTAAAAAAAAAAAAAAAAAAAAATGAGACAAAGATAAATCATTTCAGAACTTTTTCCACCTTTAATGTGACCTATAAACTGTACAACTCAATTGAAAAACAAACTGAAATCTTTTAGGTAAAGGGAAATAAAAATAAAAAACTAAAATAATATGGTTGCATAAGTGTGAACACCCTTTAACTAATACTTTATTGAAGCACCTTTTGATTTTATTACAGCACTCAGTCTTTTTGGGTATGAGTTTTTCAGCATGGCACATCTTGACTTGGCAAGATTTGCCCACTCTTCTTTGCAAAAACACTCTAAATCTGTCAGAATACGAGGGCATCTCCTGTGCACAGCCCTCTTCAGATCACCCCACAGATTTTGAATTGGATTCAGGTCTGGGCTCTGGCTGGGCCATCTCAAAACTTCAATCTTCTTCTGGTGAAGCCATTCCTTTGTTGATTTGGATGAATTTTTTGGGTCGTTGTCATGCTGAAAGATGAAGTTTCTCTTCATGTTCAGCTTTCTAGCACAAATCTGAAGGTTTTGTGCTAACATTGTCTGGTATTTGGAACTGTTCATTATTCCCTCTACCTTGACTAAGGCCCCAGTTCCAGCTGAAGAAAAACAGCCCCAAAGTATGATGCTGACACCACCATGCTTCACACATGTTCTTTTGATGATATGAAGTGTTGTTTTTGCGCCAAACATATCTTTTGAAATTATGGCCAAAAAGTTCAACTTTGGTTTCATCAGACCAGAACACCTTTTGCAACATGCTTTTGGGAAACTTCAGATGTGTTTTTGCAAAATTTAGCCGGGCTTGGATTTTTTTTTTGTAAGAAAAGGCTTCCGTATTGCCACTCTACCCCATAGCCCAGACATATGAAGAATACGGGCGATTGTTGTCACATGTACCACACAGCCAGTACTTGCCAGATATTCCTGCAGCTCCTTTAATGTTGCTGTAGGCCTCTTTTCAGCCTCCCAGACCAGTTTTCCTCTCGTCTTTTCATCAATTTTGGAGGGACATCCAGTTCTTGGTAATGTCACTGTTGGGCCATATTTTCTTCGCTTAATGATGACTGTCTTCACTGTGTTCCATGGTATATCTAATGCCTTGGAAATTCTTTTGTACCCTTCTCCTGACTGATACCTTTTAACAATGAGATCCCTCTGATGCTTTAGAAGCTCTCTGCGGACCCTGGCTTTTGCTATAGGATGCGACTAACAAAATGTCAGGAAAAACCTACTAGAACAGCTGAACTTTATTTGGGGTTAATCAGAGGCACTTTAAATGATGACAGGTGTGTACTGACTCCTATTTAACATTATTTTGAATGTGATAGCTTAATTCTGAACACAGCTACATCCCCAGTTATAAAAGGGTGTTCACACTTTTGCAACCATATTATTTTATTTTTATTTCCCTTTACCTAAAAGATTTCAGTTTGTTTTTCAATTGAGTTGTACAGTTTATAGGTCACATTAAAGGTGGAAAAAGTTCTGAAATTATTTATCTTTGTCTCATCTTTTTACATCACAGAAACCTGGCATTTTAACAGGGGTGTGTAGACTTTTTATATCCACTGTAGGTATACACATAAAAACATACATACAAGCATAGATAAATACATATGTACACATATAAATAAATACATAGGTACACACATTGATAAATAAATAGGTACACACATAAATACATACATAAATGCATAGATAAATACAAGGGTACACACATAGATAAATATATAAGACCATACGCATGTGCATACATAGATATATACATAATTGCATAAACATAGATATAAAAGATATATACATGTCTACACATATAAAGATACATATGTAAGTATGCACATAGATAAATGTATAGGCACCCACATAGATATATACATAGGTATACACAGATACATACATATGAACATGCATGAATACAAACATAGTTGCATACATAGTTACAAAATATATATACATATGTTCGTTCATAGATTCATACAGGGGTAGACATATAGCTACATACATAGATACCTATATACAAAGATACATGCATAGATACATAGAATCAGACATAGGCACATTGTACCTACATATGTACATACATGGATAATTACAAAGTTACATGCATAAATCCATTCAAAGATACATACATAGGGGCATTTTTATCAAAGCGTCAATCTCAGTGCATTCACCGGTGTCAATACGCTCGCCAGACATTGCTGCCGTGGATCTGCATACGATACCCTTGTTTATAAAAAAACAGTCAAAAACAGGCGCGTCAATTACGGTGCGATGAGCATCGGACAGTTGTTTTTCCCAAATTTATTTATACCATTTCATTATTGTCCATGAACAAGCAAATTTCTCTAAAGCTAATCTTTTATTTTTCATCTGTTAACCCATTAATGACCAGAGCACTTTTCCATTTGTTGACCATTTGGGACAAAGGCTATTTTTACATTTTTGCTGTGTTTGTGTTTAGCAGTAAATTTCCTCTTACTCATTTACTGTACCCACACATATTGTACACCATTTTTCTTGCCATTAAATGGAGTTTCTAAAGATACCATTATTGTCATCATACCTTATAAATTACTATTAAAAAACTTATAAAATATGATGAAAAAATGGAAAAAAACACTTTTTCTAACTTTGACCCCCAAAATCTGTTACACATCTACAACCACCAAAAGACAACCATGCTAAATAGTTTCTAAATTTTGTCCTGATTTTAGAAATAACCAATGTTTACATGTTCTTTGCTTTTTTTGCAAGTTATAGGGCAATAAGTACAAGTAGCACTTTGCTATTTCCAAACCATTTTTTTTTCAAAATTAGCGATAGTTACATTGAAACACTGATATCTATCAGGAATCCTTGAATAACCCTTCACATGTATATATATATATATTTTTAGCAGACAACCCAAAGTTTTGATCTAGTCCCATTTTGGTATATTTCATGCCACCATTTCACCGCCAAATGCGAGCAAATAAAAAAAATTGTTCACTTTTTCACAAACTTTTTCACAAACTTTAGGTTTCTCACTGACATAATTTACAAATAGCTTGTGCAATTATGGCACACATGGTTGTAAATGCTTCTCTGGGATCCCCTTTGTTTAGAAATAGCAGACATATATTGCTTTGGTATTACTTTTTGCTAATTAGAAGGCCGCAAATGCTGCTGCGCACCACACTTGTATTATGCCCAGCATTTAAGGGGTAAATTAGGTAGCTTGTAGGGTATTTTTAGCTTTAGTGTAGTGTAGTTTACAACCCAAAGTATTAATCTAGGTCCATTTTGGTATATTTCATGCCACCATTTCACCCCCAAATGCAATCAAATTAAAAAAAATCGTTAACTTTTTCACAATTTTATGTTTCTTACTAAAATTATTTACAAACAGCTTGTGCAATTATGGGACAAATGGTTGTAAATGCTTCTCTGGGATCCCCTTTGTTCAGAAATAGCAGACATATATGGCTTTGGCGTTGCTGTTTGGTAATTAGAAGGCCACTAAATGCTGCTGCGCACCACACTTGTATTATGTCCAGCAGTTAAGGGGTTAATTATGTAGCTTGTAGGGTTAATTTTTAGCTTTAGTGTAGAGACCAGCCTCCCACCTGACACATCCCACCCCCTGATCCCTCCCTGACTCCCTCAAACAGCTCTCTTCCCTCCCCACCTCACAATTGTCACCGCCATCTTAAGTATTGGCAGAAAGTCTGCCAGTACTAAAATGAAAAGCATTTAAAAAAAAAAAAATTATATTGATTCTGCAGTGTTGGATCCCCCCTTAGCTCCCAACCTCTCAGATCCCCCCCTATACAGCTCTCTAACCCTCCCCCCTCTACCTATTTCCTATTTGCCGCCATCTCGGGTACTGCCCCCCCCCCCAATTGTTTTTAAATTTTAAATATAAAAATTAATATTTTCTGTAGTGTAGCTCTCCCCCCTCAATACCCTCCCCCTCCCTCCCCCTCCCAGATCCCTTGTGCAGCATGTTTTATTCCACCCTCCCTCTCCCTCCTTCCCAAAGATTACTATTAGTAGCTGGGTAAATGTGACGCACGCACACGAGCGCACGCCCCCGCGTCCCCCCCGTTGCGACTATAACAGTCTGATCCCTGTAAGAGAAGCCGGATGTGAACATCGTGGGCCACCCACCCGCCTCCCTGCTGCAGCTGCCACCCACCAACAATCTGTCCCATTGATGTCCGATGCAGAGAGGGCCACAGAGTGGCTCTCTCGGCATCGGTGGGTTAAATAGGGTATTGCAGTGATGCCTGAATATCGAGGCATCACTGCAATACCCTGTTAGCAGCTGGAAGCGTTCAGGATCGCTTCTAGAGCTTCAAGCCCCAGAGGTCGTGCCAGGCACATCCTTGGTTGTTAACTGACATCCCAATAAGGACATGCCTGACAAGTCCTTGGTCGTTAAGGGGTTAATGTCCAAGAAATAGCTACATTTATACCTCAACAAACAATATCTCATATAAAGTTATTTTTATATTTATTTGTTATACAAAAAAGTCTGTTATATGATACTCAATAAATCAATGTGTATTTGTATTTCTAGAAGTCATGATATGCTTTTATCTCATTTTTTTTTTTATAAATGATTATTAATGTTAGAATTTGTACATATATCTTTGCACATAGCAGTGTGAATTTGCTGTCCCCTCAAAATAACTCAACACACAGCCATTAATTTGTAAACTGTTGGCAACAAAAGTGAGTACACCCCTAAGTGGAAATGTCCAAATTGGGCCCAAATAGCATTTTCCTCCCCGGTGTCATGTGACTCGTTAATGTTACAAGGTCTCAGGTGTGAATGGGGAGCAGGTGTGTTAAATTTGGTGTTATCGCTCTCACACACTTTCTCATACTGGTCACTGGAAGTTCAACATGGCACCTCATGGCAAAGAACTCTCTGAGGATCTGAAAAAAATAATTGTTGCTCTACATAAAAATGGCCTAGGCTAGAAGAAGATTGCCAAGACCGTGAAACTGAGCTGCAGCACGGTGAGCAAGACCTTACAGTGGTTTCACAGGACAGGTTCCACTCAGAACAGGTGTCACCATGGTCGACCAAAGGAGTTGAGTGCACGTGCTCAGCTTTATATCCAGAGGTCGTCTTTGGGAAATAGACATATGAGTGCTGCCAGCATTGCTGCAGAGGTTGAAGGGTGGGGGATCAGCCTGTCAGTGTTCAGACCATATGCCGCACACTGCTTAAAATTGGTCTGCATGACTGTCATCCCAGAAGGAAGCCTCTTCTAAAGATGATGCACAAGAAAGCCTGCACACTGTTTGCTGAAGACAAGCAGACTAAGGACCTCGATTACTGGAACCATATCCTGTGGTCCCATGAGACCAAGATAAACTTATTTGGTTCAGATGGTGTCAAGTGTGTGGCGGCACCTAGGTGAGGAGTACAAAGACAAGTGTGTCTTGCCTACAGTCAAGCATGGTGGTGGGAGTGTCATGGTCTGGGCCTGCATGAGTGCTGTCGGCACTGGGGAGCTACAGTTCATTGAGGAAACTATGAATGCCAACATGTACTGTGACATACTGAAGCAGAGCATGATCCCCTCCCTTCAGAGACTGGGATGCAGGGCAGTATTCCAACATGATAATGACCCCAACACACCTCCAAGACGACCACTGCCTTGCTAAAGAAGCTGAGGGTAAAGGTGATGGACTGGCCAAGCATGTCTCCAGACCTAAACCCTATTGAGCATCTGTGGGGCATCCTCAAACGGAAGGTGTGGGAGTGCAAGGTCTCTAACATCTACCAGCTCTGTGATGTTGTCATGGAGGAGTGAAAGAGGACTCTAGTGGCAACCTGTGAAGCTCTGGTGAACTCCATGCCCAAGAGGGTTAAGGCAGTGCTGGAAAATGGTTTAGACATTAATGGCTGTGTGTTGAGTTATTTTGAGGGGACAGCAAACTGTCATTCTATCAGCCAATCGGGAATTAAGGTAGAAAAAATCCTATTGGCTGATCCAATCAGCCAATAGGATTGAAGTTCAATCCTATTGGCTGATCCAATCAGCCAATAGGATTGAGTTTGCATTCTATTGGCTAATTGGAACAGCCAATAGAATGCAATCTCAATCCTATTGGCTGATTGGATCAGCCAAAAGGATTTTTTCTACCCTAATTCCGATTGGCTGATAGAATTCTATCAGCCAATCAGAATTGAAGGGACGCCATATTGGATGATGTCACTTAAAGGTACCGTCATTTAGTCGTTGGCCGTCGGATGAAGAGGATGCTCCGCGTCGGATGTCTTGAAGATGGACCCGCTCCGCTCCGGATGGATGAAGATAGAAGATGCCGCCTGGATGAAGACTTCTGCCCGTCTGGAGGTCCTCTTCTGCCCGGATAGGATGAAGACTTCTGCCCATCTGGAGGACCACTTCTGCCCAGTTGGGTGAAGACATCTCAAGGTAGGGTGATCTTCAAGGGATTAGTGTTAGGTTTTATTAAGGGGGGATTGGGTGGGTTTTAGAGTAGGGTTGGGTGTGTGGGTGGTGGGTTGTAATGTTTGGGGGGTATTGTATTTTTTTTTACAGGTAAAAGAGCTGATTACTTTGGGGCAATGCCCGCCAAAAAGCCCTTTTAAGGGCTATTTATAATTTAGTATAGGGTAGGGCTTTTTATTATTTGGGGGGGGGCTTTTTTATTTTATTAGGGGGATTAGATTAGGTGTAATTAGTTTAAAAAAATTGTAATTATTTTATTATTTTCTGTAATTTAGTGGGGGGTTTTCTCGTAATTTAGATAATTTATTTAAATTGTATTTAATTGTAGTTAGTTTAGGGAATTAATTTAATTATAGTGTAGTGTTAGGTGTAATTGTAACTTAGGTTAGGTTTTATTTACAGGTAAATTTGTATTTATTTTAACTAGGTAGCTATTAACTAGTTAATAACTATTGTACCTAGTTAAAATAAATACAAACTTGCCTGTAAAATAAAAATAAACCCTAAGATAGCTACAATGTAACTATATTGTAGCTATCTTAGGGTTTATTTTATAGGTAAGTATTTAGTTTTAAATAGGAATAATTTAGTTAATTGTAGTAATTTTATTTAGATTATTTTAAATTATATTTAAATTAGGGGAGTGTTAGGGTTAGACTTAGGTTTAGGGGTTAATACTTTTAATATAGTAGCGGCGAAGTTGGGGGCGGCAGATTAGGGATTAATAAATGTAGGTAGGTGTCGGTGATGTTAGGGACGGCAGATTAGGGGTTAATAAAATATAACTAGTGTTTGGGAGGCGAGAGTGCAGCGGTTTAGGGGTTAATATATTTATTACAGTGGCGGCGATGTCCGGTCGGCAGATTAGGGTTTAAAAAAATGCATGCATGGGTACATTAAAAAATACATACGCAGGTACATGCATAGGTACATATATATATATATATATATATATATATTTTTTAAATAAGTGTGCACTTGATCTAATGCTACTTGTTATACAAGAGGTTAGAAGCCTGCTAATACAAGCTAAAACTAAAATAGAACATTTCACCACAGAAAACACCACAGCTCTATCCCAGAAAGAGGATGAAGAATGGGAGACTAAACTATGGACACAGCTGGAGCAATATCAAACAGAACTAAAGGGAAAATTTGAAGCTGTACTGGAGGATTACAGAGAAAAGAAAGTCTACAAATGGCTACTCAAGCCAGAAGAGAGACAGAGGCTTAGAAAATTCCGCCCAAGAAGATACAGGGCAAGGAGGCCATGGAATCTAACTACAGTAGACAGCTCAGGATCGGGCACAGATTCAGAAAGCACATCAGAACAAGATATACCAACAGGTATACAAAGAGAAGGAATAACAAGGTCAAAAAACGCTGGAGGGGTCGCCCCCACCTGAAGAGGGGGCATTTCAAGAATAAGAAACAGACCCCCGAGAAAGAGCTGAATGAACAGATAGTGAATATCAGCCAGAGATTACGGTCAGAGGACGAACTGTCGCTCCTACATATTGACATTCAGCACTTCAAGTGGACATTAAGACTGAAATAATTTTTTGGCTCAACAGACAAAGAACAGGTTGTGGGTCTAAGGAAAAGAGGCACATTTGACCCGAAAAGCACTAACGCCACGATCCAGACATTTTGTAAAATACTGGAAACAGAGCTGAACCACTCCACTGAATCTCAAAGAGATAGTGTAAGGTTTAACCTTACTAAGAATGAAAGAACAGCTATGAAAAAAACTGACTTATAATACTATAGTGGTGAGAAGGGCCGACAAGGGAGGTGCTATAGTAATTATGGACTACCACTACTATCAGGAGGAAATCAACACTCAGCTGAATGATAACCTGGCATACTATAAACTACCAAGAGACCCAACCCCAAAATTCAAGTCTGAAATAGACGAATACCTGAAGGGAGCTTTCGAGGATAACTGGATCGATCAACAAACTCTATCATACCTAATAACGGACTACCCAAGGACACCAATCTTCTATAACTTGCCAAAAATCCATAAGGACCTAAGAAAACCACCAGGACTTCCCATTCTATCTGCAGTAAACTCTATCTTACAACCCCTTGCTACTTATGTAGACAGTCTGTTACAACCTTTTGTTCAAAATATGAACACATACATTAAAGATTCAGGAGATGTAATCAAATCCCTTAAAAATCTTGAAATAAATACCAATGATGTGCTAGTGACCTTGGATGTCACTAGCTTATACGCGGTTATCCCCCACCCCGAAAGCCTGGCAGCGATCAGAAGACAAATTCTGAAATACTCCTATATAGGGCCACCTATGGAATTCATTCTGGACATACTGGAGATTTGCCTCAGGAAGAACTACTTCCGGTTTGAACGACAATTCTATCTACAATTCATGGGGACAGCGATGGGGTCCAGCATGGCCCCATCATACGCTAACCTATTCATGTCAGAGTTTGAGAATAACGGGACTGAGTGCTTCAATAGACCAGAGATATTATATTTTAAAAGATATATAGATGATCTGCTGATTATCTGGAGGGACAACGAAGAACAACTACAAAGATGGTTTAGATGAATTGAACAGCGAGCACACTACCCTGAAATTCAAAATGAACTACAGGAAAAACAATATATAGAATATGTAGCAGACTTGTGCTACACCATCATTGATCACGTGCCACCCCTACAAAGGGGAGGAGATCGCAATAAAATACTTTTGCAAAGGGAAGCGAGGTGGACATTTGAGCTTGGAACTCTGAGCCCTAAGGGTTTGAATACAAAAATAGAATGGCATAGCTTCATGTAGCTATAGCAATTTGTATTTTGGGTAGTACATCCTAGCATACTGTATATTCCCGTGTTTATTCCCTTGTGTTCCCCCTGTAAATTGTCTCCCTTTGTCTTTTCCTGACTTTCCCTTGTTTTTTCGCTTGTTTATTCCCTATGTTTTTTCCCCCGTTACTCTTTCTCCCCTCAGTCTGCTCCTCTGTCTATGAGTCGTACTATGTCATTCTCTTTTGTCTAAGTGTCATACTATGTCACTCTCATTTGTTTTATTGTTAATTTTTATTTGTTTGCTCTTTATTCTGTGCTTCTACTATGTGTTTTCCTTTTTCTCTTTTTCTTCTCTTTTTTCCTTTTTTTCTCCATTTTTTCTTTTTTTTCCTTTTTTTCTTTTTCTTCATATTATGTTGATAGCAGACATGTAATTTGCCCGCATAGATATATGACTGCATAGTATTTTACCGTTAGTCATTATACTTTTGCTTATGGCTATAGAAGTTGCCGTTGTATTTATGAGTACCTCAGCAGTCCGCCCATATTAAGTTGTAGTTGTTGATCATGGATATATAGTGTTAGCATAAGAGCAACATTGTTTTTATCTAATTAGCCACGTTGTTTAGTTTAAATTTGTTTGGCTGGTGTGTGTATATATATATATATACACACACACACATATATAGATCACACATAGATACATAAAAAAGTACATGCATTTATAGGTACATGCACAAATATACAAAATAGATACACACATCAATATATACACAGGCACATACATACATATGTACATATAAACATACATAGTTATATAATACATTGTATAATATGCACATTTCTCTGTGTGTGGTTTTCCTAACAAAACATATTCCATTAACCTTTCATCTTTAAACTGAATTAGCATAATAAGTCTAGTTTTCTTTACGTAACTCATGTCAAGTGATCTGCATTATTATTAATCTTTGTTGCAAGATACCGTGCTTTTGTGCAGCTCTGCGTAATTACAGTGTTCCTGTAGGTTCCCTGCGGTGTGATGGATGAGGTTGTGGGCACTGGCGATGCAAGTGTGTATTACAACCGTGCAGCCATCATTTATCTTCAGATCTAGAGGGATGTGAGCGGATATTTCCAGTATGTTCTTTTAAACATTACAACCACATTGACCTCCGCCTAAACTCCATCATAATGTTGGATACCACCGTGAGCCCGGCATACAGGACTGTGAATTCATTGTGTTGCAGAACTTTACATCCATCAAATCCCACCTATGAAATGTCCCCATTGAACTTACTGGTAAAGAAATACTGAGCCAGATGAAGACAAACAATTTCCAGTGAGATAATGTCTCCTGTAACCTCATGTTTCTCAGAGTTTAACTTGAATTCTGAGGCTAAGATAACAATACATGCACAGATAAAGACCTGGAGCCTATGAAAGTCACTATCTGAGTCACAGCATAACACAACCCCCATTACTATCAGTACTGAAGCCATCACACTATGTCAGGGTCTTAGGTTACAGCATAGATGCCTATCTATTTCTTTAAGAGTAAATGGATTTGAGAAATGGAGAATTTGTGGTTGTGTAGGTGCATCGGACGTGGTGTGCACCATGGTGATCTATCACCAGTCTTGGTGTGAGAAGCTTAAACCTGACTTGTAATTTGACCCTGGTGTCTGCCTGCTGCTTCAACATTGTAGCATGGTGTGGACTGAGTAACTTAGAGACCTGGATCTGGCTTGTTATTTGACCCTGGTTTCTACCTGCTACTCTAATAGGTACTTCTGCTGTTGATGTTCTTTTCATAAGGATCTGGTGTCATCTGGATTGGAGTTTCCTAGTAAGTTTCATACATACACAAGCCTCTCAAAGGTGAGTGACAGCATCATTAGGGCATCATTAAAGGAACACATGCCCATTGGCAAATACCCCCTCCACACAATCTACTGAAATAAAAAAACTAAAATTACTTTTCCTAAAGTCTGGTTGAAGATTATTTGTTTTTTTTAGCCTCTTCTATCCAGTGACAACAGACCCTATTCTTGATTATCTTCTTAAAAAGACGTTCCCAATCTTAGCCATTCAGGAGTTTGGATAAGAAAAATTGAGTTTTGACAATAAGACCATCAATTTTCAGTTATTATTTGTTAATGTCATTAAAGGGACATTATACACTAGCTTTTATTTGCATACATTTTGTAGATGATCCATTTATATAGCCCATATGTGTTTTTTTATTTTTTGTAATAGTTTTGCTTATTTTTAAATAAAATGGTGCTGATTTTCAGACTCCTAACCAAGCCCCAACGTTTTAGTAGACGGCTGCTGTCAGTGTCTACCTCCTCCAGCTTGCTCCTGTTTGCTGTTTGTGTAAAGGGTCTTTTCATATGCAGAGGAAGGGGGGGGGGGGCAGTGTCTGCTCTTTTTGTTATACAGCCACTTTCAGCGGGTGTTTCAGCTAACCTTTTCAACAGAGCTAAACTGGGAGCTTCTAAGTAAGTTTTTAAATCATTTTATACTGGATTTTTATAACAGTATCTGTGCATCTTTTTTTTTTTTTTTTTTTTTTTAATTTGTTTTTATTAAATATAAATGCACCATACAATAATAACATAGTAGCATTGTGACAAAATCTTTCGTAAACAGAAAAGTGTAGAAATAAGTAAATATTATCAACAACATACATTGCACTTATTGAAATAGTAAAAAACTTTTCTTTGAACTGGTGTATCATCAGTGTAGTCTTACATAGCAGCGAATTTAAAGAAAACAAGGTGTCGGGCCTTCGTTGGCCCTAATAGGGGAACAAGTAATAGGTAAGCCAACAGGGCATGCTCACTATTTTTCCAGACAGCTTGATATCTAAAGGTTAGATTAACATACACATCCCCCTCATGGAGAGGGGCAGAAAAGAAAGAGGACAAGCAGAAAAGCAGGGAGATTAGGACATTGTAAAAAGCAGGGAGGGGAGGGTGGAAGAGAAGAGAAAGAAGAGAGAGAGAGGAAAAAGAAAAAAAAAATGGAAAGGGGAAGGGAAAAGGGGCGGAAGGAGGGAGGGGTCACTCAGGTCCCTCCTCCGGGTTCGAATCCAAAACAGCGACGCAGATAAGGCTCAATTATTAGAGTTCCAGCCAATCAGTCCACGTCTCCCAGTAAGAGTCTAGAGTGTTGTTTTCCCCTGCGACATATCTTTCCATGGTTGCAAAGTGATTTATCACTTCACAAACCTCATTTAAATTTGGGGGATCTGTCTGCTTCCATGCCCAGGCTATGCACAGTTTAGTCGCCGCCAGAACATAAATCAGGAACCTCTTAGCACTCAAGGAGAAAGATTTCGGGAGAATGTGGAGCAATGCCATCTTGGGTGTCAGGTGGACATCTAAGTTCATGGAACTGAGTAATACTTCAATCTCCCTCCACAGAGGGGCTATCTTCTGGCAGCTCCACCACACATGGAGGTCTGACCCTTCAAGGTCGCATTATCTCCAGCATTGTCTAGTGGAGGACGGGAACATCATTGCCAAACGTGTAGGGACTCTATACCATTTCAAAACGCCTTTCATGTACGTCTCAAAGACTGTGACACAGTGAAGTGTCTTTTTAGAAAGAGTAATGGCATAAGCCAATTCAGACTCCGAAATGGGCATATTAAGTTCGCAACCCCAGGCCCGAATTTGCCATGGCAGACCAGGTGTACAATCATTAAGAAGTGTGGCATAGTGGAACGAAATGGGACAAGATCTCAGTCCCCCCTGGCACCATCTAGCTTCCCATCTTGTTTTTTCTCGGAGGGATGTCATGGAGAATCCCCTAGCCTTGACAATACTGAGTACTCTGTAGCACTCAAAGCGAAACCATAGCGGGTTTTCCCCTCCGGGTCCTGCTAGTTGCGAGGCAGTTATAAGGGTTCCCGAGTGGTATAGATCAGATACCGTCGTAATGCCTTTACTCTTCCAAAAGTCAAAGTGGATCTCCGGCGAGCTCCACATCAAACCCTTCAGACTCTGAATAGGGGAGGGGTAGGGCGAAACACCAATCCTGTGGCTAAGGTCATACCAAATACGTAAGGATTGACTGACAATGGGGTTGCTAATCTGGGCAGGGAGATTCACATGCCTAGGGACCCAAATGGCGTCCTTCAGGTCTAGGTCTGTCAATAGGGCCAATTGTTCTAGATGGTACCAGCCTGGCCTATCCGTCTCCACTCCCCATGCAGTAATATGGGTGAGCCTTGTTGCTTCATAATATAGGTATATATTTGGAAATGCAAGGCCTCCCTTAGAAAAGGGTCTCTGAAGAATTTTGTATGCGATTCGGGGAACCCTGTGTCCCCACACATATCGGAGGAAAAGTCTATGGATCTGTTGAAGAATCCGGTTTGGTATAATAAGTGGGAGGCATCTGAAAAGATATAATGCCTTCGGGAGAAGAGACATCTTAAGCGTGGCAACACGTCCCAACCAAGATATCTCTCGATGATCCCATGCCATTGTCAAAGATCTAATATCAGCCGTCAGTTTGTCAAAGTTAAGTTTGATCATGGAGTCCACATTGTCACTAAGCTTTACGCCCAGATGGGTCAGACATTCTGTGGACCATTGAAAGTCAAATTTATCTCGCAGCATACGCAAGCGTTCTGTGGGGATGTTCATGGCATATGCTTCGGTCGGTCTTAGCTACATTGGATTTGTAATAACTAAGCCCGCCGAACTTATCAATTAGATCAAATACCTTCGGAATCGAAGACTCCGGGTTAGTTAATAACAAAGTCACGTCGTCCGCGAAGAGGGCGATCCTTTCCTCCCGTGATGGGTAGGGGACCCCAGTGACCTTGTCTGACTGTCGTATCCCTTGGGCAAAGGGTTCCATCACCAGGGAGAAAATTAGAGGGGAGAGGGGGCATCCCTGCCTGGTGCCATTGGAAATATTTATTACCGGCAAACAAAACCCTGGTCCTCTAATACGTGCATGGGGGGACGTATACAGGGCGCGAATGACTAAGATAATTTTGGGGGGGGGGAATTAAACACTCTGAGAACTTCCCATATGTATTCCCACCGGACCCTGTCGAAAGCTTTCTCAGCATCCAGGGACAGGGCTACCAGTGGGGTACCATTCTTGCGGGCGTCAGAGAATATCGTAATTAAGCGTCTGGTGTTGTCTGGACCCTGACGGCCCTTAGTAAAGCCGACCTGATCCGGCTGTATTAGATTGGGAAGTAGGTTGACCAACCTGTCCGCGATAAGTTTGGAATAGAGTTTTGTATCAACATTAATTAGCGAAATTGGACGATAGCTACTACATAGTGTCACGTCCTTATTCGGTTTGGGGATAGCAACAATAGATGCCTCAAGATTCTCTCTCAGCATTAGGCCATCAGATTTAATTTCGTTAAAGAGTGGTCCCAACACTGGGATTAGTAGCTTTGAAAACCTCTTATAGAAAAGGCCGGGAAAACCATCCGGTCCCGGGGCCTTATTATTTTTCAGGTTTTTAAGAAGCAGTGAGATTTCTCTATCCGTAAACGGTTCCAGGAGAAACTCTCTATCCTCCTCTGAGAGTGTCGGGAGCCCGAGGTCCCGAAGAAAGTTGCCAATCTCCGTAATCGAGGCTGTTCGAGATTGCTCACTTTTGGCTATGTTGTATAGCTTATCATAAAATGTAGCGAAGGCTGAACCAATGGGCACATACTCTCTTGCCGTCCTGAACGATATAGGGTATTCTTGCTGCGGCCATTCGTTTTTTCAGTTTGCCAGCTAGAAGGGAATCCGCCCTGTTGCTTTTGTGGTAAAGAAGTTGTTTGAAGGCTGAGAGAGCTTTTTAGACCCTCTGTACTTCCAACTCTTTAATCAGGCCTCTCAGTCTCTGTACTTCAAGAGTGAGCGTCTGAGAGGGATTTTGTCTGTTTAAAGTTTCTGCCACGCGTAGGTCACAGTGGAGCTTCCCCAAGGGAGCCCCCCTCAAGCGACGCAGCTTTGCCACCTTAGTGATGCAAATACCCCGTATATAAGCTTTCAAGGCCGCAAATCGGATCTGGTGAGATGTTTGTCCCTCTCGATTGTCCTGGAGGAACTGAATAATCTCTTCTTCAATCCCTAGTAGGAAAGAAGTGTCCCTCCATATAAACCGAGGGAACCTCCACGGAGGTCTATCTGCAGACGTCTGCGAGCCCTGCACCTGGAATGTGACTGCATCATGATCTGACCAGGTACAATAGTGTATGCGTGACCCATCAGTGGAGTTCAGTGTCCATGAATTAACAAAGAAATAATCAAGTCTAGAATAAGACCTATGAGAGGCTGAGAAATAAGTGAAATCTTTCGCGTCGGGATGTTGTGCCCGCCACACATCAAAAAGAGAGTGTTGGGCAATCAAATGTTGGAACTTCGGGGCAATCAAATGTTGGAACTTCGGGGCCATCGAGATGGAGTAGGAGTATATCCATCTATGAGAAGGGATTTTCTTGTCTAGGAGAGGGTCCCAAACTAGATTAAAATCGCCCCCTAAGACTAGAGTGCCCTGTTGCAGTCTATCAACTAGTAGGAGAGTCCTCTTTAGGAAGGCAACCTGCCTCTGGTTGGTACTGTAAACGTTGACAAGAGTGAACAATTGTTCGTTATGTTTCCCAATCAAGACTAGGAAGCGGCCCTCCTCGTCTCTTTCAACATGAGCTAACTGAAATGCTATCTTCTTATTAATCATAATAGAGACACCTCTCGCTTTGTCTTTGTAGGTGGAATGAAATATTTCGGGGTAATCTGAAAACCTAAGTAAAGGCATGTGTTTGGACGACCAGTGGGTCTCTTGCAGGTAGACTACATCTGGATTATGGGCTTTAAGAAAGTTTCGTAACAAACTGCGTTTGTTAGGGGAATTCAATCCCTTCACATTCAAAGTGAGGAAAGTTAACGCCATAGTATATGTTCTCCTAATTTACCCAGCGCAGGGGGGGGGGGGGGGGGAGAAAAAAAAAAAAAAAGAAAAAAGGGGTAAAGAAGAGGAGGGAGGGGGAGATTGAGAAAGAAAAGGATAGAGAGTAGAAACAAGGGTGGAAAAGCAGAATAAAGGTGAAAGACTGAAGGGCAGAGGGAGATGTGTTGTCTGAGAATTAAACCTTTTTAGAACGTGTAGAGGTAGCAACTACTGTTCTCATCGAATATAAAGCTAAGTCTGAAGGCTATCAAGTAGTGAAGGGAACAGTATCAGAATTAGAATCTGTGTTCAAGTGTTTACAATGTAAACTAAAATTCAGGGGGGGGGGGGGCAGAAACCCGATGAAATGGGTTTCTTAAGTTTGTAAATAAACAGTCGCAATATCCAGCGGCTATGGGGTACTTAACAAAAATCTATATTAAAACTTCCTCTAAACCATTATTATTAGGTAGAAAATTATTAACATATAGAAACAAGGGGGGAGGAGAGGTGAGTATAGGTAGATGAGCTTGGTCCCATAGCTATATCAACTAAGACCAGGATGGCCTTTGGGGTTGGAAGAGTTTATACAATATATGGTCGGGAGTGAAATGTACTGTGGCATCTCCGCTACTAGTTTTCCAATGTGTATCATTGATTGCGACTTAGGTCAGGTAGAACTAAGGCCTATAAATCCCTAAAAATCAATCATCAGTTATTGCACAATAACGTAAGCAGAAACAACATATACCAGTATTAAACACCTTAGAGGACTTAAACATATGTAAACAAGCACATTACAGTCCCAATATGCAATACCCCTCCAGGGAGGGGGATGAAAAAAAAAAAAAAGGGGGGGGCAATCTTAGAGGGAGGAGGAAGGGTTAGGAATTCCCCCATGATATCCCTCTGCTCTGCGCCATCGCCCATCTATTATGAAACCACAGTCGTTCGCGCCTCGTCGATTGGGCCAAACGCTCTCCAATCGATCAAGGGTCTTTCATGGCTCTGGCGCAGAGCAAAGCCCGAGGGTGTCCCCTCAGACCTATGTAAACAGACTTTCAGTACTCTTACATGCTCACACAAACATTAGAGCTAGAAAAAAATTATTGAGCAATGTAGCATTAGTGCATCTTACATGAACAGTGCCTGGTGGGGGAACATCAACATATGATCTAAGCGTCAATAATGGAGATGGGGGGGGGAGGGGGGAGGAAGAGGGAGAAAAAAAAAAAAAAAAGGGGGGGAGGAGGGGGAAGGGCCCTCCAACTGGGGATGTTATACATGGTAATGACAACAACAAGTTAGTACTCTAGGCAATTTAGGGTATATATTACATCTCATTTAATATAACATTATTTATGTATTCCTTATTGCTTCCAGTTCCCACATTTCCTCCCTACCCTCCATACCGCATCACAACCCAATAGGCTTTATTTTAAGGAAAGTCATTAGTGAATGTCCCAAGATACTCAGTCTATGATGATATGAGTCAACCTGCTATAAAAGGAAACATGGAACCAAGCATAACAGTAAATACATTCCCCCCTTTACATATTGAAATTTTTATCGTCCTGGGTTAATCTGTCACTCGGAATCTGGAGCAGGTGAATCCGGCCGGAGTAAACCAGCTGTAGAGGGTGAAGCAGCTTCCGAAGATAAACTGGAAATAGAAGACAGTGTTTTGTGGATAAGTGGCCTCTGTGGTAAAGGCTGCCACTCCGAAGCAGGCCTGATAAGTGAAGACTGTGTTTTCAGTGGGGCAGCTACTGAGGTTGCAGATGGTTTCTCCCCTGGGGAGGAAGGATGACCCCTGGGCCCAGGTATATGGAGCAGTTCCCATTGTTTAAGATATTGTCGGGCTCTATCTGGGGTGTTAGCTGCAAAAAGATGATTGTCTCTGTGGATGAGGAGCTTCGTTGGGTAACCCCATCTGTATTTAATTCCCTGTTGTCGAAGAGTTCTGGTGATCTCTCTGAATGTGTCTCTTTTCTGTATGGTAAACTGAGAGAGGTCTGGAAAGACCTGAATGCCCTGGAACTTTTCTGGTAGAGACGGATTAGAAAACATGGCTTTGGCTATCTGCTCCTTATATGTGAAAAAGTGGAATTGAGCAATCACATCTCTAGGCTTTTCAGATGAGACATTGTGCCCTCTTGGGAGTCTGTGGACTCTGTCAAGTAAATTTTCATGAGGCAGTTGTGGTGTCTTGAGGAGGTTACAGAATTCAGCCAGAAAAGAGTCTAATTCGGCTACAGGGACTTCTTTAGAGATCCCCCGGAATCTGAGATTGTTACAGTGGGAACGATCTTCCATATCCGCCATCTTTGCTTCAACTGTGTCTAGCATATCTACCATTACATGTGAGTGGTTGGAAAGATGGGCCTGCTCTACCGCCAGATCTTCCTGTTTTTGCTCCAAGGTTTCTACTCTCTCGCTTATAGTGCCAATATCTTTTCTTAGGTCAGCTATAGAACTTTTAAAAGTTTTAGTGAGAGAGTCCTGCAAGTTAGTAATCTTTTGAGTAATTGTATTAACAAGTTCAGACGCCATGGTGGATGGAAGTTCTCCAGTTGTCTGGGAGCACTGATCAAATAAATCACTTTCAATGGATAAAGGGATATTAGAGGGTTCTGTGCTTAATTGTCTGTCCACTTGAGATTTAGGCTTAAAATAATCAGACATGGATTATTTGTATTCAGCTTGGTTCACATTCTTTCGTCTAGAGCCCAGTGGCATGATAAGAGTGAGCCTGCGGTCTAATCTCACTCAGGCAAAAAAAAAAAGGAGTGGGTACCACAACGGGTGAACAGAGTCCCAGGATTCGGAACTGAGTAGATCTCAAATGTGATGGTTTAGGGCATAATAGTAATGGGGAGGGACAGGGCCCCCTTATCTATTTCCCCTTGCCGCCAGACTGCCTGCAGGTTTACATCATTATGCCCTTAGGAACCTTTTAGCCCAGCATAGAAAACGTGCAGATTTTCCCAGTGGAGTACAAATATGCGATACAGAGTGCACTCCCTTGACAGGCAGGTGTAGGAAACTATTCACTGTTAATGACCTTCTCTCAGGATGCGGGTAATTAGTGCCACCAGCAAGAGAAAAAAAAAAACAGTCTGTTTTTCATGTATTCTTATGGTCATCTAAGAGGTAGAGAGTAGGGCTGAGAACATCATACGGTAAATACCAATCCAAATTTTATCTCACACCTCCTTGCATCAGGGTTCAAGAAGAGAGACACAGTAAATACCAATCCTATTATTGTGTATGGGATACTGTTCTTTCTTTCTTTTTTCTTTTTTTATGTCTCTGTTCCTTCTTTTTTTGCCTTCCTTTCCCGCATACACGTGTTTAAATAAGCACTTACATAGAGAGAGCAAATGTGAAGTAAAAGAATAAACTACTGTAATAAAGACAATGTCACTTTGGGTCAGTGCCTGTTTCCTATAGCTCAGGACAGAGTAAAGTGCTATTTAGCTGGCTGTACACAGTAAAGACAGTTCCTGTATCCCTTATCCCAGAGGCTAGCAACTTTCTACTTACACGCTGCCACTTGGGGTGCCACTGGTACCATTATGTCTATCAAGTTTCCCAAAGTAGGTATCAGTATTTTCTCCATCACCTGGGGTGGTTGTTGGTCCGATGGGCTGGCCAGGTGCCTTGTTAGTACCGGGAATATTTTTGCTTGATGGGGCCTAGTATCGAGTGCCGGTGTAGGCCGCAACCGCGGTCTCTCCTGCCAAACAGTCCGGTTCTCCCAGGCGGCCTAAAGTTGCGTGATAAGGTGTCCAAAAATTCGGACATGTGGCAGCTCCAGGCAGTCTTACAAGTTGCCCTAGGTGATTTATGGGCAGTTTCGCTAGGGTTAGCCAAATGAAAAGGCCAAAATACTCTGATTTAGAAGCAGAGCTCTGTTTCAGCACGTCTTGTCAGTTAGGCTTCAGGCTCCGCCCCCCCTATCTGTGCATCTTATTCTTTATAGTAGTGTATATTACATGCAGTTAAATGAAAATTAGTGTATACTGTCCCTTTAACAAAATATAAAAAGAATATAAAAAGGAGCAAACCCTGAGTAGATCTAGGCTGAAGGGCCAAAGGGACATAGGATGTTCTGCTTCCGATTGCCAAAACAATTATAAAGAACTGGACCAGTGCAAGGATTTTTTCAACCCATGTGAAGATAGATTTTGCAGTCTCATTCTTCATTGATCAATCACGTACCTGAACTTTGCTGCTTTTTGATAAAATTGTTTCAGACGTGATAATTTAGTTAGCTTTAGTGTGTCTTATTTAGGTTTCATCATGGTGAAAACCTTGTCCATTCATCTGACATTTAAAGAAAAAAACAACCCCCACACAATTTTATATGCCCTGCTGTAGGGCAACTCGGCAACCCCTCCAGGTAAGCACTAAGGGGATAGTTTATGTCTGCCTTATGGAAGCACCAAATGTGGTTTAAAAGCCATACTTTAGCTAAGCTCCATTTAATGGCCAATTAATATTTGTTAATTTTTACATTTAGTAAACCTTTTTTTCATTTGGGGAGGGAGGTTGATATTAAGGGGTTTGAAAAGAAAGACAGGAAATAGCTGTGGATTACATGGGGGTTCTGATGCGGGTTGAAGGTTATTGAAGTCAGTGGCACTCAGTCATGGTTAGTGTTTATCATGTAGATGGCTCGTGTGGGAGGGGTAGGAATTATGTGTGGAAAACCATTGGATGTTATTTCTTTGGCACTATGTGTTGGTGAGGGTCAACGTTGGCACTGGGTGTTGGTGAGGGTTAACATTGGCACTGTGTTGGTGAGGGTTAATGTTGGCACTGGGTGTTGGTGAGGGTTAATGTTGGCACTGTGTGTTGGTGAGGGGTAACATTGTTGCAGGAAAGATTAACATGGTAAGAGGTATTGGGACAATTGTTGAATGTCAGTGTTTGTGTGAGCTTTGGTTAGGTTGGACTGTAGCAGGGTGGTGGTGGTTAGGGTTAATGTTCTGTAACACTATTGCTTATATAACATAGACGCCTGTTACAGTGGGAGTGGTACAGTTGTAAGAACCTCCCTGGTTAGTGATATTCACCAGCCATAAACAGATACATAAAGCTGTCACAGCAGCTCCTGTATTATAACCTGAGCAGTATCTGTTCCGTAGGTTCTAATCTCTGGGTAAATGTGTTTTTCTTCCTGGACCTGCTCTGGTTTCTACATATTTGTTCTGCTCTGTGTTCCCATGTCCTAATCATCTGTTAAACCTTCTTATAGCTCCCTATATTGCGGCTACTGCACAGCAGTGTATCAGATATCGTTGCATTATTGGGCATAGTGTGAGGCATTTATAAACAATTCATGTACATACATTTAGGGCCAGAATATGAGTGGTACGTTAACAGTTACGCGCAAATGATAAAGGGTTTATCACAGCTGTTTGTGCGTGTCTGGGTTTTCGCTTGTATTACAAGTTGAAAGTGAACGCAATTGCTTGAGCGCAATTGAAGTTAACGCACGTCAGGTTAGTGCTACCTCAGAGCTTTGGTAAACTGTTTCGGGAAATAAAAAAGTGTCACAAAACAAATCACAAATACGTCACAAAATACAGCTACACTCATAATAAACCATCTAATAAAAATCATTCAAAAATATATTGCACAAATAAAGTTATAAGGGCTCAAACATACAAAGTCTCAGGTGTTAGAAAAAAAAAAAGTAGCAAAGGGCTTTAACAAATGGATACATATATATATACACATCTAAAGATGTATATGTATGTGTATATATATATATATATATATATATATATATATATATATATATATATATATAAGGCTCCATAACATCCAAAGGAGGAAGAAAAAGGAACTCCGGACTCCAAAAACTTGTGCAAAGAAGTTTATTCAGCAATGTTGCTCATAGTAAGGTGTGTAACCTAGAATACACCTGACGCGTTTCGCGCATGCGCACATGCGCTTCACAAGATGTATTAAAGCTTATTGTGACTAAGCGGGGACAGCTAAGTATCCATTTCCAATACATTATTGGTGACTCCGAACTGATTTGCACAGTTTGGAGCTGAAGTCTACTAACATTTTGACTTTAAAGTGACTGATGAACTATCGCAATTACTTACATATATCATCAGCTACTGACTTCTGAAGTTTGGTTTTTGCACAGCACGTATATTAATATCTGGGAGTTATCATACTATACTATTATCATCATAATGGCTATACTATTATCATCATAAGTACTGTTGATATTCGTTGCTTTAACTACCTATTTTCTCTTACTGTATATTGCCTATATATATATATATATATATATATATATATACATGTCTATGTATGTGTGCATATGCATTTATATGTGTATTTATGTATTTACAGACATGGCAGCAACTCAATGCTTTTAGGCATCTAGACGTGGTGAAGATGACTTGCTGAAGTTCAAACCAAGCATCAGAATGTGGAAGAAAGGGGATTTAAGTGACTTTGAACGTGGCATAGTTGTTGGTGCCAGACGGACTGGTCTGAGTATTTAAAAATCTGCTGATGTACTGGGATTTTCACGCACAACCATCTCTAGGGTTTACAGAGAATGGTCAGAAAAAGAGAAAATATCCAGTGAGCGGCAGTTGTGTGAAAGAAAATGTCTTGTTAATGTCAGAGGTGAATGGGCAGACTGGTTCGAGATGATAGAAAGGCAACAGTAACTCAAATATCCACTCGTTACAACCAAGGTATGCAAAATACCTTTTTTTGAACACACAACATGTCGAACCTTAAGGCAAATAGGAAACTGAGGCTACAATTTGCACAGGCTCACCAAAATTGGACAATAGAAGATTAGAAAAATGTTGCCTGGTCTGATGAGTCTCAATTTCAGCTGTGACATTGAGATGGTAGGGTCAGAATTTGGTGTAAACAACATGAAAGCATGGAATATTCCTGCCTTGTATCAACCGTTCAGGCTGGTGGTGGTGGTGTAATGGTTGGGGATATTTTCTTGGCACACTTTGGTCCCCTTAGTACCAGTTCAGCTTTGTTTAAATGCCACGGCCTACCTGAGTAATGTTGCTAACCATGTCCATCCCTAATAATGCACCATGTCACAAAGCTCAAATCATCTCAAACTGGTTTCTTGAACATGACAATGAGTTCACTGTACTCCAATGGCCTCCACAGTCACCAGATCTCAATCCAATAGAGCACCTTTGAGATGTGGGGGAACGGGAGATTTGCATCATGGATGTGCAGCCGACAAATCTGCAGCAACTGCGTGATACTATCATGTCAATATGGACCAAAATGCCTTAGGAATGTTTCCAACACCTTGATGCATCTATGCCACAAATAATTAAGGCAGTTCTGAAGGCAAAAGGGAATCCAACCCGGTACTAGCAAGGTGTACCTAATAAAGTGTCCCGCAGTGGTGTATTTAGTTTTTTTGCTGCCCTAGGCACTCAAAATTATGTTGCTCCCCCCACCACATTTTAGGTCTTTAATGGTCATAACATTTTTTGATGAGGGTGTAAAGTGACATTTTGTTCAGGACATTTTCAAACTAAATGTTCATGTTCAAGTGCACATGTGTATATGTGTGTGTATATGGTGTGTATGTGTAGTGTAGTGTGTGTATATGGTGTGTATGTGTAGTGCAGTGTGTGTATATGGTGTGTATGTGTAGTGCAGTGTGTGTATATGGTGTGTATGTGTAGTGCAGTGTGTGTATATGGTGTGTATGTGTAGTGTAGTGTGTGTATATGGTGTGTATGTGTAGTGCAGTGTGTGTATATGGTGTGTATGTGTAGTGTAGTGTGTGTATATGGTGTGTATGTGTAGTGCAGTGTGTGTATATGGTGTGTATGTGTAGTGCAGTGTGTGTATATGGTGTGTATGTGTAGTGTAGTGTGTGCATATGGTGTGTAGGTGTAGTGCAGTGCAGAGGCGTAACTAGAAACTACAGGGCCCAGGTGCAAGAATCTAAGAAGGCCCCCCCCCAAAAAAAGTGAATTTGATGCACAGAAAAAAAAATGGGAATCAGATTACATGTCTGCAAAAGGAGGTACCCTGTACCCACAGTCTGTGTGATGGTCTGACCCCCGATTAATGTATATAGTGACACTGTTTAACCCTCCAGTACTGTATATAGGGAGTCAGTGACACAGTCTGTAATCTGCCGGTGAGATGGCTGGCCTGCCCCTACCTGCCCCAGTACTTTATAAAGTGACTACAGTAGTCAGTGACATGGAGGCCTATTTATCAAATGTCTGTCGGACCTGATCCGACAGTGCGGATCAGTTCCGACAGACATCGCTGAATTTGGAGAGCAATACGCTCTCCGTATTCAGCATTGCACCAGCAGCTCTTGTGAGCTGCTGGTGCAACGCCGCCACCCGGAAGACTCGCGGCCAATCGCCCATGAGCAGAGGGGTGTCAATCAACCCAATTGTACTCGATCGGGTTGAATTGTGGCGATTCCTGTCCGCCTCATCAGAGCAGGCGGACAGGTTATGGAGCTACGGTCTTTAGACCGCTGCTTCAGAACTGCTTTTTCTGGCGAGTCTAAAGACTCGCCAGAAACACGGGCCCACAAGCTCCTTACGGAGCTTGATAAATGAGCCTCATGGTCCAGCCCCTCCCGTACTGTATATAGTGTTATTGTATAGTGACACTGTTTACCCCCGCCCCCCCCATGATGTAGTAACAAGGTCTGTAAATACACACACAGTCATATACCTACATACACACACATATAAACACCAATGGGTAAAACAGAAAGACTAACCCCTGTAGTCAGAGACACTAGTGAAGCATCATGTCACACTCACATGATATCAGTGCAGGCAGTGGCAGGTCAACGTTTTTTATAAAAAAAAATAAAAAAATTTTTGAAGCTGGGCCCCCACCCTTGGAGGCCCAGTCGCAATTGCGATCTCTGCACCCCCTGTAGTTTTGCCCCCTGGCAGTGTGTGTATTTGTGTGTGTAGTGAATGTGTGTGTGTGTGTAGTGAGACTCAAAAAGTGTTGCCCCCCCAAAATCTGCTGCCCTAGGCAAGTGCCTTGTTTGCCTAAGCCAAAATACGCCCCTGATTGGCCGGTGAGTGTATATACACATATGTAGACATATATAGAAGTGCATTGGAGCCCTTTAGACTCAAATAGCAGAAAACATGAAAAAAACATATTTATGCAATATTCATATGTAATATGGGTTTTATCTATTTATTTACTGTAAATATTTTACATTCCAATGTTCTGCACATAGCAGAATATGTTCTAAGTTTTTATAAATAGATATTCCTAAATATAAATATCTGTTTATATATCTATACCTATATATAATCATCTATATATATATATATATATATATATATATATATATATATATATATATATATATATATATATATATATATATATAGGTATAGATATATATTGTACCAAAATACCATCAGATATATGTAGAAATATTTATTATGAATAAATAGAACATATTCTACTATGTTAAGAACATAGGAATGTGAAATATTCATATTTTCATGTCGGTTTGCACACTTTAGAATATGTGATTGGATTTGCGCATGAGTAGGTGTGATTGCAATTTTACGTACGTCAGGTTAACGCACAATCCAAAAACAGTTTACTTTCAACTTGTAATACGAGTGCAACCCAAAGGGCGTATGAAGCGTATTCTAATGGAGTGAACGCTCAAGCGGGAGCGTTAAATAATGCCCCACTTATAATCTGGCCCTTAAAGGGATATTAAACCCCAAAAAATTGTGATTCAGACAGATTTACTTCTATGATCAAATTTGCTTTGTTCTCATGATATTTTGTGTTGAAGAGATACCTAGGTAGCATCTGGTGCACAACATGGCAGAAATGGATTACCTTCCTTCAAAAATGCTGCCATGCAGTGGAAAATAAATTGATAATAGAAGTAAATTAGAAAGTTGTTTAAAATTGCATACTCTATCTGAATCATAAAAAAAAAAAAATTGAGTCCCATATCCCTTTAATCGAAGTCTGTTTATTTTAGCAGGAATATGATCTCACCAATGCCTATGTAGTTCAATACAGCACGGTATTCAGAGATAAGTGCTAGACATTTAACTGTAATATGTTTCTTAATGAAAACAAAAGTCTACATACCCTGTTGGTGTCTCACAGATCACTAGTGACACTACATACCCTGTTAGTGTCTCACAGATCACTAGTGACACTACATACCCTGTTGGTGTCTCACAGATCACTAGTGACACTACATACCCTGTTGGTGTCTCACAGATCATTAGTAACACTACATACCCTGTTGGTGTCTCACAAATCACTAGTGACACTACATACCCTGTTGGTGTCTCACAGATCACTAGTGACACTACATACCCTGTTGGTGTCTCACAGATCACTAGTGACACTACATACCCTGTTGGTGTCTCACAGATCACTAGTGACACTACATACCCTGTTGGTGTCTCACAGATCACTAGTGACACTACATACCCTGTTGGTGTCTCAAAGATCACAAGTGACACTACATACCCTGTTGGTGTCTCACAGATCACTAGGGACACTACATACCCTGTTGGTGTCTCACTGATCACTAGTGACACTACATACCCTGTTGGTGTCTCACAGATCACTAGTGACACTACATACCCTGTTGGTGTCTCACGGATCACTAGGGACACTACATACCCTGTTGGTGTCTCACAGATCACTAGTGACACTACATACCCTGTTGGTGTCTCACAGATCACTAGTGACACTACATACCCTGTTGGTGTCTCACAGATCACTAGTGACACTACATACCTTGTTGGTGTCTCACAGATCACTAGTGACACTACATACCCTGTTGGTGTCTCACGGATCACTAGTGACACTACATACCCTGTTGGTGTCTCACGGATCACTAGAGACACTACATACCCTGTTGGTGTCTCACAGATCACTAGTGACACTATATACCCTGTTGGTGTCTCACAGATCACTAGTGACACTATATACCCTGTTGGTGTCTCACAGATCACTAGTGACACTACATACCCTGTTGGTGTCTCACAGATCACTATTGAAACTACATACCCTGTTGGTGTCTCACAGATCACTACTGACACTACATACCCTGTTGGTGTCTCACAGATCACTAGTGACACTACATACGCTGTTGGTGTCTCACAGATCACTAGTGACACTACATACCCTGTTGGTGTCTCACAGATCACTAGTGACACTACATACCCTGTTGGTGTCTCACGGATCACTAGTGACACTACATACCCTGTTGGTGTCTCATGGATCATTAGTGACACTACATACCCTGTTGGTGTCTCACAGATCACTAGTGACACTATATACCCTGTTGGTGTCTCACAGATCACTAGTGACACTATATACCCTGTTAGTGTCTCACAGATCACTAGTGACACTACATACCCTGTTGGTGTCTCACAGATCACTAGTGAAACTACATACCCTGTTGGTGTCTCACAGATCACTAGTGACACTACATACCCTGTTGGTGTCTCACAGATCACTAGTGACACTACATACCCTGTTGGTGTCTCACAGATCACTAGTGACACTATATACCCTGTTGGTGTCTCACAGATCACTAGTGACACTACATACCCTGTTGGTGTCTCACAGATCACTAGTGACACTATATACCCTGTTGGTGTCTCACAGATCACTAGTGACACTACATACCCTGTTGGTGTCTCACAGATCACTAGTGACACTACATACCCTGTTGGTGTCTCACAGATCACTAGTGACACTACATACCCTGTTGGTGTCTCACAGATCACTAGTGACACTACATACCCTGTTGGTGTTTCACAGATCACTAGTGACACTACATACCCTGATGGTGTCTCACGGATCACTAGTGACACTACATACCCTGTTGGTGTCTCACGGATCACTAGTGACACTACATACCCTGTTGGTGTCTCACAGATCACTAGTGACACTATATACCCTGTTGGTGTCTCACAGATCACTAGTGACACTATATACCCTGTTGGTGTCTCACAGATCACTAGTGAAACTACATACCCTGTTGGTGTCTCACAGATCACTAGTGACACTATATACCCTGTTGGTGTCTCACAGATCACTAGTGACACTACATACCCTGTTGGTGTCTCACAGATCACTAGGGACACTACATACCCTGTTGGTGTCTCACGGATCACTAGTGACACTACATAACCTGTTGGTGTCTCACGGATCACTAGTGACACTACATAACCTGTTGGTGTCTCACAGATCACTACTGACACTACATACCCTGTTGGTGTCTCACAGATCACTAGTGACACTACATACCCTTTTGGTGTCTCACAGATCACTAGTGACACTACATACCCTGTTGGTGTCTCACAGATCACTAGTGACACTACATACCCTGTTGGTGTCTCACAGATCGCTAGTGACACTACATACCCTGTTTGTGTCTCACAGATCACTAGTGACACTACATACCCTGTTGGTGTCTCACAGATCACTAGTGACACTACATACCCTTTTGGTGTCTCACAGATCACTACTGACACTACATACCCTGTTGGTGTCTCACAGATCACTACTGACACTACATACCCTGTTGGTGTCTCAAAGATCACAAGTGACACTACATACCCTGTTGGTGTCTCACAGATCACTAGGGACACTACATACCCTGTTGGTGTCTCACAGATCACTAGTGACACTACATACCCTGTTGGTGTCTCACAGATCACTAGTGACACTACATACCCTGTTGGTGTCTCACGGATCACTAGGGACACTACATACCCTGTTGGTGTCTCACAGATCACTAGTGACACTACATACCCTGTTGGTGTCTCACAGATCACTAGTGACACTACATACCCTGTTGGTGTCTCACAGATCACTAGTGACACTACATACCTTGTTGGTGTCTCACAGATCACTAGTGACACTATATACCCTGTTGGTGTCTCACGGATCACTAGTGACACTACATACCCTGTTGGTGTCTCACGGATCACTAGAGACACTACATACCCTGTTGGTGTCTCACAGATCACTAGTGACACTATATACCCTGTTGGTGTCTCACAGATCACTAGTGACACTATATACCCTGTTGGTGTCTCACAGATCACTAGTGACACTACATACCCTGTTGGTGTCTCACAGATCACTATTGAAACTACATACCCTGTTGGTGTCTCACAGATCACTACTGACACTACATACCCTGTTGGTGTCTCACAGATCACTAGTGACACTACATACCCTGTTGGTGTCTCACAGATCACTAGTGACACTACATACCCTGTTGGTGTCTCACAGATCACTAGTGACACTACATACCCTGTTGGTGTCTCACGGATCACTAGTGACACTACATACCCTGTTGGTGTCTCATGGATCATTAGTGACACTACATACCCTGTTGGTGTCTCACAGATCACTAGTGACACTATATACCCTGTTGGTGTCTCACAGATCACTAGTGACACTATATACCCTGTTAGTGTCTCACAGATCACTAGTGACACTACATACCCTGTTGGTGTCTCACAGATCACTAGTGAAACTACATACCCTGTTGGTGTCTCACAGATCACTAGTGACACTACATACCCTGTTGGTGTCTCACAGATCACTAGTGACACTACATACCCTGTTGGTGTCTCACAGATCACTAGTGACACTATATACCCTGTTGGTGTCTCACAGATCACTAGTGACACTACATACCCTGTTGGTGTCTCACAGATCACTAGTGACACTATATACCCTGTTGGTGTCTCACAGATCAATAGTGACACTACATACCCTGTTGGTGTCTCACAGATCACTAGTGACACTACATACCCTGTTGGTGTCTCACAGATCACTAGTGACACTACATACCCTGTTGGTGTCTCACAGATCACTAGTGACACTACATACCCTGTTGGTGTTTCACAGATCACTAGTGACACTACATACCCTGATGGTGTCTCACGGATCACTAGTGACACTACATACCCTGTTGGTGTCTCACGGATCACTAGTGACACTACATACCCTGTTGGTGTCTCACAGATCACTAGTGACACTATATACCCTGTTGGTGTCTCACAGATCACTAGTGACACTATATACCCTGTTGGTGTCTCACAGATCACTAGTGAAACTACATACCCTGTTGGTGTCTCACAGATCACTAGTGACACTATATACCCTGTTGGTGTCTCACAGATCACTAGTGACACTACATACCCTGTTGGTGTCTCACAGATCACTAGTGACACTATATACCCTGTTGGTGTCTCACAGATCACTAGTGACACTACATACCCTGTTGGTGTCTCACAGATCACTAGGGACACTACATACCCTGTTGGTGTCTCACGGATCACTAGTGACACTACATAACCTGTTGGTGTCTCACGGATCACTAGTGACACTACATAACCTGTTGGTGTCTCACAGATCACTACTGACACTACATACCCTGTTGGTGTCTCACAGATCACTAGTGACACTACATACCCTTTTGGTGTCTCACAGATCACTAGTGACACTACATACCCTGTTGGTGTCTCACAGATCACTAGTGACACTACATACCCTGTTGGTGTCTCACAGATCGCTAGTGACACTACATACCCTGTTGGTGTCTCACAGATCATTAGTAACACTACATACCCTGTTGGTGTCTCACAGATCACTACTGACACTACATACCCTTTTGGTGTCTCACAGATCACTAGTGACACTACATACCCTGTTGGTGTCTCACAGATCACTAGTGACACTACATACCCTGTTGGTGTCTCACGGATCACTAGTGACACTACATACCCTGTTGGTGTCTCACAGATCACTAGTGACACTACATACCCTGTTGTTGTCTCACAGATCACTATTGTTATTGGACAAAATCAATAAACAATATATATTTGCCTGTTTGTCATATTTTTATTTCCTGTGCTTGTTGAGTTTGGCGGGAGGACACCTCTTCATCAGACGGGAGCAGGATGTAGAATAGTCTAAGAGCTTCTGGTCTCTACAACAAAAGGAAGGTAAGAGGGAGACCGGCCAATGGGTGCCTGAGATTCAGGGGAGTCAGATGCTGGATGGAGTATGGTACTAAATAATTCTGAGAGTAAAATGGAGGATGAAAAATGGCAATCGAGGGTCATTAAAGCTTTTCTCTTAGTTGCATAAAAAATATTTTAAAAGGTATTACATTTTTTGTTTTTTGAAAAATAGATGTTCCTGAGCTAAAGAAGCTTGATTTATTTTTCTTCTTCTGGGGCATGTCATGTGGGCATATGACTAAATGTGTCACTGGGGTGTGTGATGTAAGCATGTGACTAGGGTGTGTCATGCGGGCATATGACTAAATGTGTCACTGGGGCGTGTGATGTAAGCATGTGACTAGGGTGTGTCATGTGAGCATATGACTAAATGTGTCACTGGGGCGTGTGATGTAAGCATATGACTAGGGTGTGTCATGTGGTCATATGACTAAATGTGTCACTGGGGCGTGTGATGTAAGCATGTGACTAAGGTGTGTCATGTGGTCATATGATTAATGTGTCACTGGGGCGTGTGATGTAAGCATGTGACTAGGGTGTGTCATGTGGTCATATGATTAATGTGTCACTGGGGCGTGTGATGTAAGCATGTGACTAGGGTGTGTCTTGTGAGCATATGACTAAATGTGTCACTGGGGCGTGTGATGTAAGCATGTGACTAGGGTGTGTCATGTGAGCATATGACTAAATGTGTCACTGGGGCGTGTGATGTAAGCATGTGACTAAGGTGTGTCATGTGGTCATATGATTAATGTGTCACTGGGGCGTGTGATGTAAGCATGTAACTAGGGTGTGTCATGTGAGCATATGACTAAATGTGTCACTGGGGCGTGTGATGTAAGCATGTGACTAGGGTGTGTCATGTGAGCATATGACTAAATGTGTCACTGGGGCGTGTGATGTAAGCATGTGACTAGGGTGTGTCATGTGAGCATATGACTAAATGTGTCACTGGGGCGTGTGATGTAAGCATTTGACTAGGGTGTGTCATGTGATTATATGATTAATGTGTCACTGGGGTGTGTGATGTAAGCATGTGACTAGGGTGTGTCATGTGAGCATATGATTAATGTGTCACTGGGGCGTGTGATGTAAGCATGTGACTAGGGTGTGTCATGTGAGCATATGATTAATGTGTCACTGGGGCGTGTGATGTAAGCATGTGACTAGCGTGTGTCATGTGAGCATATGATTCATGTGTCACTGGGGCATGTGATGTAAACATGCGACTAGGGTGTGTCATGTGGTCATATGATTAATGTGTCACTGGGGCGTGTGATGTAAGCATGTGACTAGGGTGTGTCATGTGAGCATATAACTAAATGTGTCACTGGGGCGTGTGATGTAAGCATGTGACTAAGGTGTGTCATGTGGTCATATGATTAATGTGTCACTGGGGCGTGTGATGTAAGCATGTGACTAGAGTGTGTCATGTGAGCATATGACTAAATGTGTCACTGGGGCGTGTGATGTAAGCATGTGACTAGGGTGTGTCATGTGAGCATATGACTAAATATGTCACTGGGGCGTGTGATGTAAGCATGTGACTAGGGTGTGTCATGTGAGCATATGATTAATGTGTCACTGGGGTGTGTGATGTAAGCATGTGACTAGGGTGCGTCATGTGAGCATATGATTAATGTGTCACTGGGGCGTGATATGTAAGCATGTGACTAGGGTGTGTTATGTGAGTATATGACTAAATGTGTCACTGGGGCGTGTGATGTAAGCATGTGACTAGGGTGTGTCATGTGAGCATATGATTAATGTGTCACTGAGGCGTGTGATGTAAGCATGTGACTAGGGTGTGTCATGTGAGCATATGATTAATGTGTCACTGGGGCGTGTGATGTAAGCATATGACTAGGGTGTGTCATGTGAGCATATGATTAATGTGTCACTGGGGCGTGTGATGTAAGCATGTGACTAGGGTGTGTCATGTGGTCATATGATTAATGTGTCACTGGGGCGTGTGATGTAAGCATGTGACTAGGGTGTGTCATGTGGGCAAATGACTAAATGTGTCACTGGGGCGTCTGATGTAAGCATGTGACTAGGGTGTGTCATGTGGGCATATGACTAAATGTCACTGGGGCATGTGATGTAAGCGTGTGACTAGGATGTGTCATTTGAGCATATGATTAATGTGTCACTGGGGCGTGTGATGTAAGCATGTGACTAGGGTGTGTCATGTGAGCATATGATTAATGTGTCACTGGGGCGTGTGATGTAAGCATGTGACTAGGGTGTGTCATGTGGGCATATGATTAATGTGTCAATGGGGTGTGTGATGTAAGCATGTGACTAGGGTGCGTCATGTGAGCATATGATTAATGTGTCACTGGGGCGTGTGATGTAAGCATGTGACTAGGGTGTGTCATGTGAGCATATGATTAATGTGTCACTGGGGCGTGTGATGTAAGCATGTGACTAGGGTGTGTCATGTGAGCATATGATTAATGTGTTACTGGGGCGTGTGATGTAAGCATGTGACTAGGGTGTGTCATGTGAGCATATGATTAATGTTTCACTGGGGCGTGTGATGTAAGCATGTGACTAGGGTGTGTCATGTGAGCATATGATTAATGTGTCACTGGGGCGTGTGATGTAAGCATGTGACTAGGGTGTGTCATGTGAGCATATGATTAATGTGTCACTGGGGCGTGTGATGTTAGCATGTGACTAGGGTGTGTCATGTGGGCATATGATTAATGTGTCACTGGGGTGTGTGATGTAAGCATGTGACTAGGGTGCGTCATGTGAGCATATGATTAATGTGTCACTGGGGCGTGTGATGTAAGCATGTGACTAGGGTGTGTCATGTGAGTATATGACTAAATGTGTCACTGGGGAGTGTGATATAAGCATGTGACTAGGGTGTGTCATGTGAGCATATGATTAATGTGTCACTGGGGCGTGTGATGTAAGCATGTGACTAGGGTGTGTCATGTGGTCATATGATTAATGTGTCACTGGGGCGTGTGATGTAAGCATGTGACTAGGGTGTGTCATGTGGGCATATGATTAATGTGTCACTGGGGCGTGTGATGTAAGCATGTGACTAGGGTGTGTCATGTGAGCATATGATTAATGTGTCACTGGGGCATGTGATGTAAGCATGTGACTAGGGTATGTCATGTGGGCAAATGACTAAATGTGTCACTGGGGCATGTGATGTAAGCATGTGACTAGGGTGTGTCATGTGAGCATATGATTAATGTGTCACTGGGGCGTGTGATGTAAGCATGTGACTAGGGTGTGTCATGTGAGCATATGATTAATGTGTCACTGGGGCGTGTGATGTAATTATGTGACTAGGGTGTGTCATGTGAGCATATGATTAATGTGTCACTGGGGTGTGTGATGTAAGCATGTGACTAGGGTGTGTCATGTGGTCATATGATTAATGTGTCACTGGGGCGTGTTATGTAAGCATGTGACTAGGGTGTGTCATGTGGGCATATGACTAAATGTGTCACTGGGGCATGTGATGTAAGCATGTGACTAGGGTGTGTCATGTGGGCATATGATTAATGTGTCACTGGGGCGTGTGATGTAAGCATGTGACTAGGGTGTGTCATGTGACCATATGATTAATGTGTCACTGGGGCATGTGATGTAAGCATGTGACTAGGGTGTGTCATGTGAGCATATGATTAATGTGTCACTGGGGCGTGTGATGTAAGCATGTGACTAGGGTGTGTCATGTGGTCATATGGTTAATGTGTCACTGGGTCGTGTGATGTAAGCATGTGACTAGGTCGTGTCATGTGGTCATATGATTAATGTGTCACTGGGGCGTGTGATGTAAGCATGTGACTAGGGTATGTCATGTGGGCATATGATTAATGTGTCACTGGGGCGTGTGATGTAAGCATGTGACTATGGTGTGTCATGTGGTCATATGGTTAATGTGTCACTGGGTCGTGTGATGTAAGCATGTGACTAGGTCGTGTCATGTGGTCATATGATTAATGTGTCACTGGGGCGTGTGATGTAAGCATGTGACTAGGGTGTGTCATGTGGGCATATGACTAAATGTGTCACTGGGCGTGTGATGTAAGCATGTGACTAGGGTGTGTCATGTGATCATATGACTAAATGTGTCACTGGGGAGTGTGATGTAAGCATGTAACTAGGGTGTGTCATGTGGTCATATGGTTAATGTGTCACTGGGTCATGTGATGTAAGCATGTGACTAGGGTGTGTCATGTGGTCATATGATTAATGTGTCACTGGGGCGTGTGATGTAAGCATGTGACTAGGGTGTGTCATTTGGGCATATGATTAATGTGTCACTGGGGCGTGTGATGTAAGCATGTGACTAGGGTGTGTCATGTGGGCATATGACTAAATGTGTCACTGGGCGTGTGATGTAAGCATGTGACTAGGGTGTGTCATGTGGGCATATGATTAATGTGTCACTGGGGCGTGTGATGTAAGCATGTGACTAGGGTGTGTCATGTGGGCATATGACTAAATGTGTCACTGGGGCGTGTGATGTAAGCATGTGACTAGGGTGTGTCATGTGAGCATATGATTAATGTGTCACTGGCGCGTGTGATGTAAGCATGAGACTAGGGTGTGTCATGTGGGCATATGATTCATGTGTCACTGGGGCGTGTGATGTAAGCATGTGACTAGGGTGTGTCATGTGGGCATATGACTAAATGTGTCACTGGGGCGTGTGATGTAAGCATGTGACTAGGGTGTGTCATGTGAGCATATGATTAATGTGTCACTGGGGCGTGTGATGTAAGCATGTGACTAGGGTGTGTCATGTGGGCATATGACTAAATGTGTCACTGGGGCGTGTGATGTAAGCTTGTGACTAGGGTGTGTCATGTGAGCATATGATTAATGTGTCACTGGGGCGTGTGATGTAAGCATGTGACTAGGGTGTGTCATGTGGGCATATGATTAATGTGTTCCTGGGGCGTGTGATGTAAGCATGTGACTAGGGTGTGTCATGTGGTCATATGATTAATGTGTCACTGGGGCGTGTGATGTAAGCATATGACTAGGGTGTGTCATGTGGGCTTATGACTAAATGTGTCACTGAGGCGTGTGATGTAAGCATGTGACTAGGGTGTGTCATGTGGTCATATGATTAATGTGTCACTGGGGCGTGTGATGTAAGCATGTGACTAGGGTGTGTCATGTGGGCATATGACTAAATGTGTCACTGGGGCGTGTGATGTAAGCATGTGACTAGGGTGTGTCATGTGGTCATATGATTAATGTGTCACTGGGGCGTGTGATGTAAGCATGTGACTAGGGTGTGTCACATGGGCATATGACTGGGCAGGTCACTGGGGCATGTGATGTAAGCATGTGACAAGGGTGTGTCATTGGGGCATATGATTGGGCAGGTCACTGGGGCATGTGATGTTAGCATGTGACTAGGGTGTGTCATGTGGGCATATGATTGGGCAGGTCACTGGGGCGTGTGATGTTAGCATGTGACTATGGTGTGTCATGTGGGCATATGATTGGGCAGGTCACTGGGGCGTGTGATGTTAGCATGTGACTAGGGTGTGTCATGTGGGCATATGATTGGGCAGGTCTCTGGGGCGTGTGATGTTAGCATGTGACTATGGTGTGTCATGTGGGCATATGACTAAATGTGTCACTGGGGCGTGTGATGGCTCCTATAGCTATAATGGGGTGGTTTACTATTTAGTATAGTTTATTATAGTGAGGTATTTTTCTTAAAGTAGACAGTATGTGGGAGTTAGTTGAAGCGTTGCAGGGTAATGTAGGTTAGGTGTGATGTAGGTGTAGCTGGTCAGGGGGAGTTAGCAGGACGGTGCAGCAGAAGTGTAGGTAAGGCGTGACATAGTTATTGGCCTTCAGGGGGAGTAAACGGGGCGTGCTAGTGTGAGTAGCCTGCACTTTGATTCAGACACATTGACACAAGATCGATATATCCGAATCAGCAAAGTGTAGGTTGCGAGGAGGGTAGGGCAATGTTTGTCTCGCCAGCTATCAGCTGTTGAGTAGGTGTAATGTAACTTAGGTCCCACAGGCAATATTTGGAGTGTTCCTACACAGAAGATATTTTTAGTTTCAGTGAGTGCACTGTCTGCACCATGTAGGCCCAATTCAAAAAGGGCCTCCCCCTGGCCGCAGCAAAATGCAGATGAACAGCAATGTCGGTGATGCATGTGGAAATGGCACTGCTCAGCCATGCCCCTTTTTTGACAATCTCAACAGACCGTCGGACTGCGAGGCCAACAAGGCCTGTAAGGCAGTGTCAATTATTTCAATATCTGGGCCTCAGACTTAGATAAGTGCTTGTGATTGGTGCTAAATGACTCAGGTAAATGAGTTGAGTACTTGTGATTAGTGCTAAATGAATCAGACTCAGGTAAATGAGATGAGTGCTTGTGATTAGTGCTAAATGACTCAGACTCAGTCAAATGAGATGAGTGCTTGTGATTGGTACTAAATGACTCAGACTCAGGTAAATGAGTTGAGTACTTGTGATTAGTGCTAAATGAATCAGACTCAGGTAAATGCAATGAATGCTTGTGATTGGTGCTAAACGACTCAGCTAAACGAACTAAACGTTTGCACACTTACCACTATCCTAAAGCTGCAGGTCACCCAGGCAAGAACCAAATGATTTGGTCTGTCACTCGACAATTCTGGTGGCCAGGTCTTCGTTCTGATGTTGCTGCGTATGTTGCCTCCTGCTCAGTTTGTGCACAGAATAAGACTCCTCAATGTCTTCCTGTGGGTCTTCTTCAACCTATTGCTAATGGTGAGCCATCCTTGGACACATCTTTCCATGGACTTCATTGTCGAGCTCCCTGTTTCCAATGGCAATACTGTTATCCTTATGGTGGCTGACCGTTTTTATAAAATGTCACATTGCATTCCCTTGATGAAGCTGCCTACCGCTCAGGAGCTTGCTTCGATTTTTGCCTGGGAGGTCTTCCGTTTACATGGGTTACCCAAGGAGATAGTGTCGGACCGGGGTAGCCAGTTTGTCTCCAGATTTTGGCGTTACTTTTGTGCTCAAATGGGGATCCAGCTTTCCTTCTCCTCGGCATATCACCCTCAATCCAATGGGGCTGCGGAACGGTCTAATTAAGCTCTTAAAAAGTTCCTCCGTTGCTATGTCTCAGATCACCACAATAATTGGTCTGAACTGTTACCTTGGGTAGAGTTTGCTCGTAATAGTGCTATTAATGCTTCCTCCAAGTTATCCCCTTTTATGGCAAATTATGGGTTTCAACCATCCTTGTTGCCCGATTCATTCATGTCTCAGGGTATTCTGGCTTTGGAGGAGCATCTCCGGCAACTCTGTTCCACATGGGTGCAGATTCAGGATTGCCTTCATCGTTCTATGTAGCGCCAAAAGTTCCAGGCTGATCGTAGGCGTCTGCCCGCACCTTCCTACCAGGTTGGTGAGAGAGTTTGGCTGTCCTCCCACAACTTGAACCTTTGTGTGCCTTCCAATAAATTGGCTCCCCATTATGTTGGTCCTTTTCGAATACTCCGACGGGTTAATCTTGTGGTCTACGCTCTTGACCTTCCTCCTGCTATGCGCATCTCCAATGTTTTTCATGTCTCCCTCTTGAAACCATTGGTTTGTAATCGGTTTACCACTGTGTTGCCTCGTCCCTGTCCTATCTTTGTTGACAACCATGAGGAGTATGAGGTCAGCAGCATTATTGACTCTCGTATGTCTAGGGGCCGTGTACAGTATTTGGTTCACTGGAGGGGCTACGGTCCGGAGGAGCGTTCTTGGGTTCCCTCCTCTGATGTTCATGCTCCCGCCAACCTCCGTGCCTTCCATGCCCGTTTACCCAATAAGCCTTTTGTCCTGATGGGGGGGAGGGGTCGTTGAGAGGAGGGTACTGTCAAGGTTTTTTCCCTGTTGTTTGCCATGTGCTGCTGGCAGCCATTTTATTCACCTCTCTTCCTGACTATGGTGCATTGTGGGGGATGCCGCTTATTTCCTACACTTCCTTTTATGGCCAGACTGGTGTGCATCATCCATGTGAGACAGGATGCAGTCTCAGAATTGTGATGTCACCACTTATTATTTAAAGGGCCTCTGTTCAGTATGCTTTGCCTATGCGTTGTCTCAGACCTGTTTGTGAGAGTTCCTGTGTATTACCTGGCTGCCTGACGTCCTTCCTGGTTCCTGATCCCTGGCTTGTTCCTGACTCTGCTGTTTTCCTTGTTCCTGATTCCGGCTCATCTGACTATTCACTTTGGCTCCTGACTCGGCTCGTCTGACTACCAGCTCTGGTTTTGACTCTTGGCTTGTTATTTGACTTGTGGACTTTTTATTATTTTTTGCTATGAATAAAGGTGTGATTATTTTTGCACTTCTCGTCTCAGTCTGATTCCTGGCACCCTGACACTTAGACTCAGATAAATTAGATGAATGGTTGTGATTGCTGCCAAATGACTCAGACTCAGGTAAATTACATGAGTGTTTGTGAGTGGTACTAAATGCTTCAGATTCAGGTAAATGAGATGAGTGCTTATGACTGGAGCTAAATTACTCAGATTTAGGTAAATGAGATGAGTGCTTGTGATAGGAGCTAAATTACTCAGACTCAGGTAAATGAGATGAGTGCTTGGGATTGGTGCTAAATGACTCAGACTCAGGTAAAGGAGATGAGTGCTTGGGATTGGTGCTAAATAATTCAGAATCAGATAAATGAGATGAATGCTTGTGATTGGTGCTAAATGACTCAGACTCAGGTAAATGAGATGAATGCTTGTGATTAGTGCTAAATGACTCAGACTCAGGTAAATGAGATGAGTGCTTGTGATTAGTGCTAAATGACTCAGACTCAGGTAAATGAGATGAATGCTTGTGATTGGTGCTAAATAATTTAGATTTAGATAAATTAGATAAGTACTCATGATTGGTGCTATATGACTTAGACTCAGGTAAATGAGATGAGTGCTTATGATTGGAGCTAAATTACTCAGATTAGGTAAATGAGATGAGTGCTTGTGATAGGAGCTAAATGACTCAGACTCAGGTAAATGAGATGAGTGCTTGGGATTGGTGCTAAATGACTCAGACTCAGGTAAAGGAGATGAGTGCTTGGGATTGGTGCTAAATGATTCAGACTCAGATAAATGAGATGAATGCTTGTGATTGGTGCTAAATGACTCAGACTCAGGTAAATGAGATGAATGCTTGTGATTAGTGCTAAATGACTCAGACTCAGGTAAATGAGATGAGTGCTTCTGATTGGTGCTAAATGACTCAGACTCAAGTAAATGAGATGAATGCTTGTGGTGCTAAATGACTCAGACTCAGGTAAATGAGATGAGTGCTTGTGATTGGTGCTAAATGACTCAGACTCAGGTAAATGAGATGAGTGCTTGTGATTGGTGCTAAATGACTTAGACTCAGGTAAATGAGTTGAGTACTTGTAATTAGTGCTAAATGAATCAGACTCAGGTAAATGCAATGAATGCTTGTGAATGGTGCTAAATGACTCAGACTCAGATAAATGGGATGGATGCTCGTGATTGGTTCTATATGACTCAGACTCAGATAAATGAGATGAATGCTTGTGTTTGGTGCTAAATGACTCAGACTCAGATAAATGAGATGAGTGCTTGTGATTGCCACTAAATGACTTAGACTCAGATAAATTAGATGAATGCTTGTGATTGCTGCCAAATGACTCAGACTCAGGTAAATTACATGAGTGTTTGTGAGTGGTACTAAATGTTTCAGATTTAGGTAAATGAGATGAGTGCTTATGATTGGAGCTAAATTACTCAGATTTAGGTAAATGAGATGAGTGCTTGTGATAGGAGCTAAATTACTCAGATTTAGGTAAATAAGATGAGTGCTTTTGATTGGTGCTAAATTACTCAGACTCAGGTAATTGAGATGAGTGCTTGTGATTGGTGCTAAATTATTTAGATTTCGATAAATTAGATAAGTACTCATGATTGGTGCTATATGACTTAGACTCAGGTAAATGAGATGAGTGCTTGTGATTGGGACTAAATGATTCAGACTTAGGTAAAAGCGATGAATGCTTGTAATTGGTGCTAAGCAACTCAGACTCAGATAAATGGGATGGATGCTTGTGATTGGTTCTATATGACTCAGACTCAGATAAATGAGATGAATGCTTGTGATTGGTGCTAAATGACTCAGACTCAGGTAAATAAGATGAGTGCTTGTGATTGGTGCTAAATGACTCAGACTCAGGTAAATGAGATGAGTGCTTGTGATTGGCGCTAAATTACTCAGACTCAGGTAATTGAGATAAATGCTTGTGATTGGTGCGAAATGAATCAGACTCATGTAATTGAGATGAGTGTTTACGATGGGCGCTAAATGACACAGACTCATATAAATTAGATGAGTGCTTGTGATTGGCACTAAATGACTCAGATAAATAAGATGAGTGCTTGTAATTGGAACTAAATTATTCAGACTCAGATAAATGAGATGAATGCTTGTGATTGGTGCTAAATGACTCAGACTCAAGTAAATAAGATGAGTGCTTGTGATTGCCACTAAATTACTCAGACTCAGATAAATTAGATGAATGCTTGTGACTGCTGCTAAATGACTCAGACTCAGGTAAATGAGATGAATGCTTGTGATTGGTGCTAAATGACTCAGGCTCAGTTAAATGAGATAAGTGCTGGTGATTGGCGCTAAATGACTCAGACTCAGGTAATTGAGATAAATGCTTGTGATTGGTGCTAAATGACTCAGACTCAGGTAAATGAGATGAGTGCTTATGATTGGTGCTAAATGACTCAGACTCAAGTAAATAAGATGAGTGTTTGTGATTGCCACTAAATTACTCAGACTCAGATAAATTAGATGAATGCTTGTGACTGCTGCTAAATGACTCAGACTCAGGTAAATGAGATGAATGCTTGTGATTGGTGCTAAATGACTCAGGCTCAGTTAAATGAAATAAGTGCTGGTGATTGGCGCTAAATGACTCAGACTCAGGTAATTGAGATAAATGCTTGTGATTGGTGCGAAATGAATCAGACTCATGTAATTGAGATGAATGCTTATGATGGGCGCTAAATGACACAGACTCATATAAATTAGATGAGTGCTTGTGATTGGCACTAAATGACTCAGATAAATTAGATGAGTGCTTGTGATTGCCACTAAATGACTTAGACTCAGATAAATTAGATGAATGTTTGTCATTGCTGCCAAATGACTCAGACTCAGGTAAATGACATGAGTGTTTGTGAGTGGTGCTAAATGTTTCAGATTTAGGTAAATGAGATGAATGCTTATGATTGGAGCTAACTTACTCAGATTTAGGTAAATGAGATGAGTTCTTGTGATAGGAGCTAAATTACTCAGATTTAGGTAAATGAGATGAGTGCTTTTGATTGGTGCTAAATTACTCAGACTCAGGTAAATAAGATGAGTGCTTGGGATTGGTGCTAAATGACTCAGACTCAGGTAACTGAGATGAGTGTTTGTGTTTGGTGCTAAATTACTTAGACTCAGGTAAAGGAGATGAGTGCTTCTGATTGGTGCAAAATATTTTAGATTTAGATAAATTAGATAAGTACTCATAATTGGTGCTATATGACTTAGACTCAGGTAAATGAGATGAGTGCTTGTGATTGGGACTAAATGATTTAGACTCAGATAAATGCAATGAATGCTTGTGATTGGTGCTAAACGACTCAGACTCAGATAAATGGGATGGATGCTTGTGATTGGGTCTATATGACTCAGACTCAGATAAATGAGATGAATGCTTGTGATTGGTGTTAAATGACTCAGACTCAGGTAAATGAGATGAGTGCTTGTGATTGGCGCTAAATGATACAGACTCAGGTAATTGAGATAAATGCTTGTGATTGGTGCGAAATGAATCAGACTCATGTAATTGAAATGAGTGCTTATGATGGGTGCTAAATGACACAGACTCATACAAATTAGATGAGTGCTTGTGATTGGCACTAAATGACTCAGATAAATGAGATGAGTGCTTGTGATTGGGACTAAATGATTCAGACTCAGATAAATGAGATGAATGCTTGTGATTCGTGCTAAATGACTCAGACTCAGGTAAATGAGATGAGTGCTTGTGATTGGTGCTAAATGACTTAGACTCAGGTAAATGAGATGAATGCTTGTGATTGGTGCTAAATAACTCAGACTCAGGTAAATTAGATGAATGCTTGTGATTGGCGCGAAATGAATCAGAGTCATGTGATTGAGATGAGTGCTTAAGATTGGCGCTAAATGACACAGACTCCTATAAATGAGATGAGTGCTTGTGATTGCCAATAAATGACTCAGACTCAGATAAATTAGATGCATGCTTGTGTTTGCTGCCAAATGACTCAGACTCAGGTAAATGACATGAGTGTTTGTGAGTGGTACTAAATGGTTCAGATTCAGGTAAATGAGATGAGTGTTTATGATTGGAGCTAAATTACTCAGATTTAGGTAAATGAGATGAGTGCTGTGATAGGAGCTACATTACTCAGATTTAGGTCAATGAGATGAGTGCTTGTGATTGGTGCTAAATTACTCAGACTCAGGTAAATGAGATGAGTGCTTGTGATTGGTGCTAAATTACTCCGACTCAGGTAAATGAGATGAGTGTTTGGGATTGGTGCTAAATGACTCAGACTCAGGTAATTGAGATTAGTGTTTGTGATTAGTGCTAACTTACTTAGACTCGGGTAAAGGAGATGAGTGCTTGTGATTAGTACTCATGATTGGTGCTATATGACTTAGACTCAGGTAAATGAGATGAGTGCTTGTGATTGGCACTAAATTATTCAGACTCAGATAAATAATATGAATGCTTGTGATTGGTGCTGAATGACTCAGACTCAGGTAAATGAGATGAGTGATTGTGATTGGTTCTAAATAATTCAGACTCAGATAAATTAGATAAGTACTCATGATTGGTGCTATATGACTTAGACTCAGGTAAATGAGATTAGTGCTTGTGATTGGCACTAAAGGATTCAGACTCAGATAAATAAGATGAATGCTTGTGATTCCTGCTGAATGACTCAGACTCAGGTAAATGAGATGAGTGCTTGTGATTGGTGCTAAATGATTTAGACTCAGAATAATAAGATGAATACTTATGATTGATTTTAAATGACTCAGACCCATGTAAATGATATGAGTGCTTGTGATTGGTTCTATATGACTCAGACTCAGATAAATTAGATGAATGCTTGTGATTGGTGCTAAATGACTCAGACTCAGGTAAATGAGATGAGTGCTTCTGATTGGTGCTAAATGACTCAGACTCAGGTAAATGAGATGAATGCTTGTGATTGGTGCTAAATGACTCAGACTCAGGTAAATGAGATGAGAGCTTGTGATTGGCGCTAAATGACTCAGACTCAGGTAATTGAGATAAATGCTTGTGATTGGTGCGATATGAATCAGACTCATGTAATTGAGATGAGTGCTTATGATGGGTGCTAAATGACACAGACTCATACAAATTAGATGAGTGCTTGTGATTGGCACTAAATGACTCAGATAAATGAGATGAGTGCTTGTGATTGGGACTAAATGATTCAGACTCAGATAAATGAGATGAATGCTTGTGATTCGTGCTAAATGACTCAGACTCAGGTAAATGAGATGAGTGCTTGTGATTGGTGCTAAATGACTTAGACTCAGGTAAATGAGATGAATGCTTGTGATTGGTGCTAAATAACTCAGACTCAGGTAAATTAGATGAATGCTTGTGATTGGCGCGAAATGAATCAGAGTCATGTGATTGAGATGAGTGCTTAAGATTGGCGCTAAATGACACAGACTCCTATAAATGAGATGAGTGCTTGTGATTGCCAATAAATGACTCAGACTCAGATAAATTAGATGCATGCTTGTGTTTGCTGCCAAATGACTCAGACTCAGGTAAATGACATGAGTGTTTGTGAGTGGTACTAAATGGTTCAGATTCAGGTAAATGAGATGAGTGTTTATGATTGGAGCTAAATTACTCAGATTTAGGTAAATGAGATGAGTGCTGTGATAGGAGCTACATTACTCAGATTTAGGTCAATGAGATGAGTGCTTGTGATTGGTGCTAAATTACTCAGACTCAGGTAAATGAGATGAGTGCTTGTGATTGGTGCTAAATTACTCCGACTCAGGTAAATGAGATGAGTGCTTGGGATTGGTGCTAAATGACTCAGACTCAGGTAATTGAGATTAGTGTTTGTGATTAGTGCTAACTTACTTAGACTCGGGTAAAGGAGATGAGTGCTTGTGATTAGGGCTAAATAATTCAGATTTAGATAAATGAGATAAGTACTCATGATTGGTGCTATATGACTTAGACTCAGGTAAATGAGATGAGTGCTTGTGATTGGCACTAAATGATTCAGACTCAGATAAATAATATGAATGCTTGTGATTGGTGCTGAATGAGTCAGACTCAGGTAAATGAGATGAGTGATTGTGATTGGTTCTAAATAATTCAGACTCAGATAAATTAGATAAGTACTCATGATTGGTGCTATATGACTTAGACTCAGGTAAATGAGATTAGTGCTTGTGATTGGCACTAAAGGATTCAGAATCAGATAAATAAGATGAATGCTTGTGATTCCTGCTGAATGACTCAGACTCAGGTAAATGAGATGAGTGCTTGTGATTGGTGCTAAATGATTTAGACTCAGAATAATAAGATGAATACTTATGATTGATTTTAAATGACTCAGACCCATGTAAATGATATGAGTGCTTGTGATTGGTTCTATATGACTCAGACTCAGATAAATTAGATGAATGCTTGTGATTGGTGCTAAATGACTCAGACTCAGGTAAATGAGATGAGTGCTTCTGATTGGTGCTAAATGACTCAGACTCAGGTAAATGAGATGAATGCTTGTGATTGGTGCTAAATGACTCAGACTCAGGTAAATGAGATGAGTGCTTGTGATTGGCGCTAAATGACTCAGACTCAGGTAATTGAGATAAATGCTTGTGATTGGTGCGATATGAATCAGACTCATGTAATTGAGATGAGTGCTTATGATGGGCGCTAAATGACACAGACTCATATAAATTAGATGAGTGCTTGTGATTGGCACTAAATGACTCAGATAAATGAGATGAGTGTTTGTGATTGGGACTAAATGATTCAGACTCAGATAAATGAGATGAATGCTTGTGATTGGTGCTAAATGACTCAGACTCAGGTAAATGAGATGAGTACTTGTGATTGGTGCTAAATGACTCAGACTCAGGTAAATGAGATGAATGCTTGTGATTGGTGCTAAATGACTCAGACTCAGGTAAATGAGATGAATGCTTGTGATTGGTGCTAAATGACTCAGACTCAGGTAATTGAGATGAGTGCTTGTGATTGGTGCGAAATGAATCAGACTCATGTGATTGAGATGAGTGCTTATGATTGGCGCTAAATGACACAGACTCATATAAATGAGATGAGTGCTCATGATTGGCTCTAAATGACTCAGACTCAGATAAATGAGATGAGTGCTTGTGATTGCCAATAAATAACTCAGACTCAGATAAATTAGATGAATGTTTGTGATTGCTGCCAAATGACTCAGACTCAGGTAAATGAGATGAATGCTTGTGATTGGTGCTAAATGACTTAGACTCAGGTAAATGAGATGAATGCTTGTGATTGGTGCTAAATGACTCAGACTCAGGTAAATTAGATGAATGCTTGTGATTGGCGCGAAATGAATCAGAGTCATGTGATTGAGATGAGTGCTTAAGATAGGCGCTAAATGACACAGACTCATATAAATGAGATGAGTGCTTGTGATTGCCAATAAATGACTCAGACTCAGATAAATTAGATGCATGCTTGTGTTTGCTGCCAAATGACTCAGACTCAGGTAAATGACATGAGTGTTTGTGAGTGGTACTAAATGGTTCAGATTCAGGTAAATGAGATGAGTGTTTATGATTGGAGCTAAATTACTCAGATTTAGGTAAATGAGATGAGTGCTGTGATAGGAGCTACATTACTCAGATTTAGGTCAATGAGATGAGTGCTTGTGATTGGTGCTAAATTACTCTGACTCAGGTAAATGAGATGAGTGCTTGGGATTGGTGCTAAATGACTCAGACTCAGGTAATTGAGATTAGTGTTTGTGATTAGTGCTAACTTACTTAGACTCGGGTAAAGGAGATGAGTGCTTGTGATTAGGGCTAAATAATTCAGATTTAGATAAATGAGATAAGTACTCATGATTGGTGCTATATGACTTAGACTCAGGTAAATGAGATGAGTGCTTGTGATTGGCACTAAATGATTCAGACTCAGATAAATAATATGAATGCTTGTGATTGGTGCTGAATGACTCAGACTCAGGTAAATGAGATGAGTGATTGTGATTGGTTCTAAATAATTCAGACTCAGATAAATGAGATAAGTACTCATGATTGGTGCTATATGACTTAGACTCAGGTAAATGAGATTAGTGCTTGTGATTGGCACTAAAGGATTCAGACTCAGATAAATAAGATGAATGCTTGTGATTCCTGCTGAATGACTCAGACTCAGGTAAATGAGATGAGTGCTTGTGATTGGTGCTAAATGATTTAGACTCAGAATAATAAGATGAATACTTATGATTGATTTTAAATGACTCAGACCCATGTAAATGATATGAGTGCTTGTGATTGGTTCTATATGACTCAGACTCAGATAAATTAGATGAATGCTTGTGATTGGTGCTAAATGACTCAGACTCAGTTAAATGAGATGAGTGCTTCTGATTGGTGCTAAATGACTCAGACTCAGGTAAATGAGATGAATGCTTGTGATTGGTGCTAAATGACTCAGACTCAGGTAAATGAGATGAGTGCTTGTGATTGGCGCTAAATGACTCAGACTCAGGTAATTGAGATAAATGCTTGTGATTGGTGCGATATGAATCAGACTCATGTAATTGAGATGAGTGCTTATGATGGGCGCTAAATGACACAGACTCATATAAATTACATGAGTGCTTGTGATTGGCACTAAATGACTCAGATAAATGAGATGAGTGTTTGTGATTGGGACTAAATGATTCAGACTCAGATAAATTAAATGAATGCTTGTGATTGGTGCTAAATGACTCAGACTCAGGTAAATGAGATGAGTACTTGTGATTGGTGCTAAATGACTCAGACTCAGGTAAATGAGATGAATGCTTGTGATTGGCGCTAAATGACTCAGACTCAGGTAATTGAGATGAGTGCTTGTGATTGGTGCGAAATGAATCAGACTCATGTGATTGAGATGAGTGCTTATGATTGGCGCTAAATGACACAGACTCATATAAATGAGATGAGTGCTCATGATTGGCTCTAAATGACTCAGACTCAGATAAATGAGATGAGTGCTTGTGATTGCCAATAAATAACTCAGACTCAGATAAATTAGATGAATGTTTGTGATTGCTGCCAAATGACTCAGACTCAGGTAAATGAGATGAATGCTTGTGATTGGTGCTAAATGACTCAGACTCAGGTAAATGAGATGAATGCTTGTGATTGGCGCTAAATGACTCAGACTCAGGTAATTGAGATGAGTGCTTGTGATTGGTGCGAAATGAATCAGACTCATGTGATTGAGATGAGTGCTTATGATTGGTGCTAAATGACACAGACTCATATAAATGAGATGAGTGCTCATGATTGGCGCGAAATGACTCAGACTCAGATAAATTAGATGAGTGCTTGTGATTGCCAATAAATGACTCAGACTCAGATAAATTAGATGAATGCTTGTGATTGCTGCCAAATGACTCAGACTCAGGTAAATGACATGAGTGTTTTTGAGTGGTACTAAATGGTTCAGATTCAGGTAAATGAGATGAGTGCTTTTGATTGGAGCTAAATTACTCAGATTTAGGTAAATGAGATGAGTGCTTGTGATAGGAGCTACATTACTCAGATTTAGGTCAATGAGATGAGTGCTTGTTATTGGTGCTAAATTACTCAGACTCAGGTAAATGAGATGAGTGCTTGTGATTGGTGCTAAATTACTCAGACTCAGGTAAATGAGATGAGTGCTTGGGATTGGTGCTAAATGACTCAGACTCAGGTAATTGAGATCAGTGTTTGTGATAAGTGCTAAATTACTTAGACTCGGGTAAAGGAGATGAGTGCTTGTGATTGGGGCTAAATAATACAGATTTAGATAAATAAGATAAGTACTCATGATTGGTGCTATATGACTTAGACTCAGGTAAATGAGATGAGTGCTTGTGATTGGTACTAAATGATTCAGACTCAGATAAATGAGATAAGTACTCATGATTGGTGCTATATGACTTAGACTCAGGTAAATGAGATTAGTGCTTGTGATTGGCACTAAAGGATTCAGACTCAGATGAATAAGATAAGTACTCATGATTGGTGCTATATGACTTAGACTCAGGTAAATGAGATTAGTGCTTGTGATTGGCACTAAAGGATTCAGACTCAGATGAATAAGATGAATGCTTGTGATTGGTGCTGAATGACTCAGACTCAGGTAAATGAGATGAGTGCTTGTGATTGGTGCTAAATAATTCAGACTCAGATAAATGAGATAAGTACTCATGATTGGTGCTATATGACTTAGACTCAGGTAAATGAGATTAGTGCTTGTGATTGGCACTAAAGGATTCAGACTCAGATGAATAAGATGAATGCTTATGATTGGTGCTGAATGACTCAGACTCAGGTAAATAAGATGAGTGCTTGTGATTGGTGCTAAATGATTTAGACTCAGATAAATTAGATGAGTACTTATGATTGATTTTAAATGACTCAGACCCATTTAAATGATATGAGTGCTTGTGATTGGCGCTAAATGATTCAGACTCAGATAAATGAGATGAGTGCTTGTGGTTGGTTCTAAATTACTTAGAATCAGGTCATTGAGATTAGTGCTTGTGATTGGTGCTAAATGACAGATTGAATCAAATAAGTTTTGGGGGTGGGGAACAGATTGCACCTATATGAGTTTGATTAAAAAGAAAAGTGTGAGTGTTACATAGATTTCATTACAATAAATGAGACTCACCTCACACCGTATTCCTTCGTATTCTTGATATCTTTTCCTTGTAATTGGAAACCTCAACCCCAGCTGAATCTTCATTTAGCTTAAGTATATTGTAGAGGAGAAAACATAAGCAGCTGCAATAAGACTAAAATGTACAATTGTCTTATTTATACAAGTACCAAGGGTCTTAACAACAGCAATAGCCACTATGTAGAGTTCATATACTTTCTCTAGGTCTGGCTGCTTCATCCAGGAATTATGGGCAAGAGGCTTATTATAATTTGGTCAAAAATATGTAAGATTTAAATAGCTAAATATTTTTTTTTAAAGCCTATGGCATCATATGTATGACATGGCCTTTGTGTAGTTGTAACAATTAACTATTTGTTTTAGTTGTTCTATTGTTCAGTTTGTGCAAACAAAGAATGGTCATAAACCAGTATTAATACCATGGTATACAAGATAGGAACAGTAAAAAATAATTGTTCTGTAATGCACAGCAGACAATTTGAGAGCACCTAACATACACTACTTCAATTACAGAAACATTACCGTTTGCGCTGCTGGTGTTTGTGAGGTCAGCTGCATAATAAGGGTGATCCAGTTCTGAAATACGTCTTGCTCAGAGTCTTGTGGGTCATAGAGCTGTAAATGAAATTTGCACCCATTGTCCAGTCTTAATGTTATTCTCTGGGCTGCAGCATCAGTAACAAATAGTTTGACAAACTTCAGCGGTAACAACCTATAGGGGGAGAAATTACATGAGAAAAGGAAGGAACTTCAGAGCAGAAGAGAATGGTCAAAAAACATTGCAAAGTTCTAAGCAGATTACCGATCTCTTTATATAATCTTTAAAAGAATACTGTAAACTTGTAAAATGTATTTTCACAAAGTGTAGCAACCTTGTACTAGATTACAAGTCGTGTAACACTGATTGTGTAGTGCGCTATTTTACACTTGGTCTTGCGCAATTAGTATGATTAGATTTGCTATTTACAAACTCAAGCCTTGTTCCATGTGTGCAGTAATGTGAGATGGTAAGTGGTGTGCTGATACTATTATATATATCATTATTTTTTCGTAAAAACAAAATTTATGCTTACCTGATAAATTTCTTTCTTTCCGGATATGGAGAGTCCATGACGTCATTTAATTACTAGTGGGAATATCACTCCTGGCCAGCAGGAGGAGGCAAAGAGCACCACAGCAAAGACTGAGGATTAGTAAAAAATAACTGTCTTAAGAGAAGGTGGGGTCGTGGAATCTCCAAATCCGGAAAGAAAGAAATTTATCAGGTAAGCATACATTTTGTTTTCTTTCCTAAGATATGGAGAGTCCACAACGTCATTCTATTACTAGTGGGAACCAATACCCAAGCTAGAGGACACAGGGAGGGAGAACTAGACAGGCAGACCTAAACAGAAGGCACCACTGCTTGAAGAACCTTTCTCCCAAAAGGCAAAAGTATCACATTTGGAAAATTTGGAAAAAGTATGCAGAGAGGACCAAGTTGCAGCCTTGTAAAGCTGTTCCACAGAAGCTTCATCTTTGAAAGCCAGCAGTCTCATAAGCAAAACAAATCATACTTCTCAACCATAGGGAAAGAGAAGTAGAAGTAGACTTCTGACCCTTACGCTTTCCTGAGACACAAACAGGGCAGAAGACTGGCGAAAATCCCTGTAGGTAGAATTTTAGAGCATGCACAACATCCAAGTTCTGCAACAGACGTTCTTTATGAGAAGAAGGATTGGGACAGAGAGAAGTAACAGCAATTTCCTGATTAATATTTCTAACTGAAACCACTTTAGGAAGAAACCCCAATTTAGAAGAAGAACCGCCTTATCCGCATGAAATATAAGGTAAGGCAAATCACACTGCAAAGCTAAGATTTCCGAAACTCTCCGAGCAGAAGAGATAGCAATATGAAACAAAACCTTCCAATATAGCAACTTAATATCTATGGAATGCATTGGCTCAAACAGAGACTGCTGCAAAACGTTAAGAACAAGATTAAGGCTCCAAGGAGGAGCAACAGGTTTAAATACAGGCCTGATTCTGACCAGGGCCTGATAAAAAGATTGAACATCTGGCACATCCGCCAGACGATTGCGTAACAAAATAGATAAAACAGAAATCTGACCTTTCAGAGAACTAACTGACAACCCTTTCTCCAGACCTTCCTGGGGAAAAGACAAAATTCTAAGAATCCTGACCCTACTCCAAGAGTAGCCCTTAGATTTATACCAATAAAGGTATTTACGCCATACCTTATGGTAAATTTTTCGAGTAACAGTCTTGCGAGCCTGGATCATGGTCTCAATGACCGGCTCAGAAAATCTACGCTTCGACAGAACTAAGCATTTAATCTCCATGCAGTCAGCTTCAGAGAAATGAGATTTGGATGGAGGATTGGACCCTGAGTTAGAAGGTCCTTCCTCAGAGGCAACCTCCAAGATGGCTGAGAAGACATCTTCACTAGGTCTGCATACCAGATCCTACGAGACCATGCAGGAGCTATTAGAATTACTGATGCTCTCTCTTGTTTGATACAAGCAATAACTCATGGAAGGAGCGCAAACGGAGGAAACAGGTATGCTAGACCGAAATATCATGGAACCGCCAGAGCATCTACCAGAGCGGCCTGAGGATCTCTTGACCTTGAACCGTACCTTGGAAGATTGGTGTTCTGCCGAGACGCCATCAGATCCAACTCCGGCACCCCCCATTTGAGGGTTAACCTGGAGATCACCTCCGGATGGAGAGCGCACTCCCCGGGATGAAATGTCTGCTCAGGAAATCTGCTTCCCAGTTGTCCACTCCAGGAATATGAATGACAGCTAGACAACAATTGTGAGCTTCAGCCCACCGAATAATCCTTGCCACCTCCTTCATGGCTAAGGAACTCCAAGTTCCTCCTTGGTGGTTGATGTAAGCCACTTAGGTAATGTTGTCCGACTGAAACCTGATAAACCAGGCTAAGGAAATTTGAGGTCAAGCCATCAGAGCATTGTAAATCGCTCTTAACTCCAAGATGTTTATGGGGAGAGCAGACTCCTCCAGAGTCCATAGTCCCTGCACCTTTGACGAGTCCCAGACTGTGTTCCCCAGCCTAGCAGGCTGGCGTCCATGGTAAAAATCACCCAGAAGGGTCTCCGGAAGCATGTGCTCTGAGATAGATGGTCTTGAGAAAGCCACCACGGGAGAGAGCAAAGGGAATGATGTCCATGGAAGCAACCATCAGAACAATTACCTCCATACATTGAGCCACTGATGGCCAAACAATAGACTGAAGAGAGAGGCAAGAGGAGAGAATTTTGGATTTTCTGACCTCCGTCTGAAAATTTTTCATAGATAGGGAATCTCTTATGGTCCCTAAGAAAACCACCCTTGTAGCTGGAACAAGGGAACTCTTTTCCAGATTCACTTTCCAACCATGGGAACGTAGAAAAGACAACAAGATCTCTGTATGAGAGTTTTCTTGTTGAAAAGATGGCGTCTGAACCAATATGTCATCCAGGTATGGCGCCACTGCAATTCCCTGAGACCTGATCACTGCCAAGAGAGCCTCCAGAACCTTTGAGAAAATTCAGGGAGCTGTGGCAAGGCCAAATGGAAGAGCCACAAACTGAAAGTGTTTGTCTAAAAAGGCGAATCTCAGGAATTTGTGATGAGCCCTGTGGATGGGAACATGAAGATACACGTCCTTCAGGTCTATGGTCCTCATGAACTGACCCTCTTGAACCAAAAGGAAGAATGGAATGAATGGTTTCCATTTTGAATGACCGTACACTGAGAAACTTGTAGAGGCACTTTAAGTCTAAAATGGGTCAATAAGTTCCCTCTTTTTTGGGAACCACAAACAGATTTGAATAGAATCCTAGACCCTGTTCCCTTACTGGAACTGAAACAATCACTCCCAGGGAGGAAAGATCCTGAATGCAGTTCAAGAATGCCTCTCTTTTTACCTGGTCTGCAGATAATCTTGAGAGGTGGAATCTGCCCCTGGGAGGGAAAGTTTGAATTCTATTTTGTAACCCTGAGATAATATGTCCATGGGAACCACAAACAGATTTGAATAGAATCCTAGACCCTGTTCCCTTACTGGAACTGAAACAATCACTCCCAGGGAGGAAAGATCCTGAATGCAGTTCAAGAATGCCTCTCTTTTTACCTGGTCTGCAGATAATCTTGAGAGGTGGAATCTGCCCCTGGGAGGGAAAGTTTTGAATTCTATTTTGTAACCCTGAGATAATATGTCCACAGCCCAAGGATCTGGGACATCTCGTCTCCGCACAAAACAGGGAAAGTCTGCCTCCCACTTGATCTGAACCCGGACCGGGGGACGACCCTTCATGCTGACTTAGACTCAGCTGAGGGTTTCTTTGATTGCTTCCCCTTATTCCAAGACTGATTGGGCTTCCAAGAAGACTTGGACTACTCCTGCTTGGACGAGGGTGAGGAAGACTTTTGACCTTTGATGTTACGAAAGGAACGAAAATTACTTTTACGTCCTTTGAGTCTTTTTTTCTTGTCTTGCGGAAGAAAAGACCCTTTCCACCCATATCAGAAATTATTTCTGCCAGACCAGGTCTGAACAAGGTCTTCCCCTTGTAAGGAAGCACCAGAAGCTTGGACTTAGAGGTAACATCAGCTGACCAAGATTTCAGCCTCAATGCCCTGTGGGCTAGGACAATAAAGCCAGATGTTGTGTCTCCCAGTCTAATAACTTGCATGTTAGCATCAGCAATAAAGGAATTGGCTAGTTTGATATTGGATCTTTTCCAACAGAGTCTCTACTAAAATTGATTCAGACAAGGCATTGCACCAATAAGATGCCGCACTTGCTACTGTGGCAATACAAACTGCAGGTTTCCATTAAAGACCTTGATGAACATACATCTTCTTCAAATAAACTTCCAGCTTTTTGTCCATGGGATCCTTAAAGGAGCAGTTATCCTCTATAGGGATTGTAGTTCTCTTAGCCAGAGTAGAAATAGCCCCTTCTACTTTAGGCACCGTGTGCCAAGAATCTTTAATGGAGTCAGCAACAGGAAACATCTTTTTAAATATGAGAGATGGAGAATCCCTGGCTTCTCCCATTCCTGTGAAATAATCTCCATCACACGGTCTGGGACAGGAAAAAACTCCACAGAGGAAGGAACATCATAGTATTTATTAAGTTTACTAGACTTCTTAGGGTTGACAGACATATCGGAGTCGTCCAAAGTAGCCAACACCTCCTTTAACAGTACACAAAGGTGTTCAAGCTTAAATCTGAAGTTTACTTCTTCAGTATCAGATGAAGGAACAATACTGTCCAAATCAGAGATTTCACCCTCAGAGGCTACCGGCGTATACTCCTCATCAGACTTATGAGGGTGGGCAACCTGCGTAGCAGTAGGTGGAACAGAAACCTTACTATCTGAATGTCTAATTTTCCTCTTGTGTTTCCCCAGAATAGGAAAAGCAGATAATGCCGCAGATACTGCAGAAGATACCTGTGCAGCAGAATCTGCAGGCAAATAAACTCCTCCAGGTTGCTGAGAGGAACTGCAGGGCACTGCATGTGACGCCATAGAAGCTTGGGACGTTTTTTTTTTTTTTTTTTAAATAGTTTTTTTATTGAGGTTGAAATAACACATTGGCAACAGTCTCATCTACAGAATACATTGTACAACTTATATGGTTCTGGCATGACATTACATGATGGGCACCTCATTTTTTTAAATCTTATAGGTTTTGCGAGTTCCTCAGACAAGCAGGTCCAGTCGTGGGACCAAAAGTAAAACAAAACAATTGAGGACATGGCAACATAGATAATAGTAAAGATTGCAAATTCAACTTATGTGAGATAAACACAGATTGTGAAGAGCATATACAATATCAAAAATAGTAAAGCATAATAAAGGCATCAGGATAACTCTATATAGATCAACATTTATGAAAACATGGAACGTAGCCTCTCTTGGTTGTTATTTTAGTTCAATAACCATTAGTACTGAGCCTCCATTAGAACATAGGCAATCTCAAAACCACTATCTTGAGTAAGCTTCAGGAAACATGGAATCACTATAAAATCAATGATCTTGTGTTGAACCCCCGTGAGCCATTCTACAATGATGCAGGGGAATAAAAAACTTAGTCATGGCTCAACAGGTAGGGCAGAGACTTCTAAACTCTGCCAAAAAGGTGTGCAGAGAGAAGGGAATCATCCCCAACCGCACAGAAATGAGGAGGGAGAGGGGAGGGGGGGAGGGGGAGGGAAGGGAGGAAGGGGGAAGAGAGGAGGGGGGGAAGGGGAGGGAGGGAGGGGAGGGAGGGAGGGAGGGGGGGAGGGGAGGGAGGGGGGGGAAGGGGAGGGGAGGGCGGAGGAAAGGCCAAAAAAAACAATTCTTACTATTATTAACTCACACTTCTACCATAGAGCCCAAAGATATTGATAGAACAACGAAACATCATGACTAGCTGAATAAGGACAACTAAGCATATGGATAGCCCAGAATAGAATATACATTTCAGACAAGAGCTCTAGGTTAATCATACATGACAGTAGAATGCTAGAATATGTAGGTTATCGTCCTGACTATCCACAGAACATTGTTACTAAACATTTATACCTGTGTGGGCCCCAGTTAACATGAGAGAAGTGGCCAAAAATATAATATATAGAGGAGCTCATTCCACACATCTGTATAACAGCTAACATAGGGCTCCAGATTAATACCCATAACTATAGACAGCTACGCAGTGTCAGCAGAGTGTTATAACACTCAGAAGCCTTAGCCTGGAGTTGGTCATTGTAGAGGCTCCTTAATCGCTAATTAAAAAGAAGGCCAACGTTCCTAGGCGGGTGTTTCCTAAATAATAAATAAGTGGGACACAGGTCAGCTGTTAGCACTCAGATCGTATATAGGAGCTTCCAAACTTTAGATCCACAGTGTTACTCTGGAACACAGAGACAGCTAATCTGGGGAGATCTAGATGGACATAAATATTTATGACAGTGGCTGTTTGATACTAGCGCTATTAAGCACATGTAATCTCATGTATAGTTTGACAGGCAATATGAAGGAGCAGGAGGTAGTCCTCTAGTGGGGATCCGACTATGTGTCATCATGGGCCGATTACAAATCGTGAGAGAGAGGGAGCCTCCAACTGACTGAAGCACTAAGGTTCTAATATACCCAGCATATATACAGAACATAGATAATTTCCATTTACAACTATTGCTAATAATTCCCGGTTAATTCCACCCCTAATAAACAAGACTTTACTAAGCAGTACTGTATCTATATAGGTGCTGAAAAAAAATTGTTGCATATAAGTGATATCTTACACCATTAAACATAAAATTAATACTCTTAAGGCTAGACTACTAAACCCAGGAGCCACTACTGGTAAGTATTTGTTTCTTCTGCGTATAGGGGGAAACAACAAGAAGGTTCAGTCTCAGTGTGCACATAGTCTCAGGTAGCTTGACAAGTGTAGACTTTCCGGGCCAAAAACTGGGTTTTAAGCAGCAGCACGTTAAACAAGCAGGTTAGTATTCAAGACGTTAACTAACCGCTCCTATAATAAAGAATGTCACCCAATACCTGCTCTAAGGGATCGCAGCAGTCTATAGAGAACTCGCACGCCAGACCACAGATCCCAGGGGGAGTGATGGCTCATAGCCCGATACATCCATAAGGGCTGACGTTGCATCCAGCAGGGATGTTGTAGCAGACGTGCCATACTGCTAATGGGAATGAGCAGGCCTGGAAATACGCAAATCCCACAAAGCTCTGTGGTACCCGCTGCAATGTGCAAGCTGCAGAATTTCGATCCCTTCCATGCGTGCAAGTTGGTTGTGTCGGCAGGGAGAGAGCAAGGCTCCGACCCCAGGCTTGCATCTGTTGGCGCCAACGGCGAGGAGCGCACCTGGAGAGGTGCAGGCACTATATCTAAAGGCGTCTCCTGCGCTTCTGTGTGCTCCTCTTCCATGTTCCCGCTCCATGTGCGTGTCACTAGGATTTTGTTAATAAAGGCGTCGAGCCTCTCGCAGATCTTCCTCCCGTGCTCCTCCAGCAAGTCCCTGAGGGCAGCATAGGGTATTTGGGCCTCCATGCCGGGCGGTGGTGCGCCATAGCCTTCAGTAGGCATTATAATACAACAGGGGCTTGTAGGATTTCTATACACTTTTAAGTGCTGCAGTGATTACCCCTGTTAGGTATACCTATCCACCAAATAGCATCAGAATCACTTCAACCAGTTTTAGCAGTCTCTCTTCGCAAAGTTTTCTTTTCTTAAGCCGCCATCTTTAGTGTCTCTGGTTCTATGAACCCCATTTAGATTGCTCGTGTCCCAAATTAGGTCATGTGCTTAAGGGAAAGAGGTTTTTGCGTGCTCCCAAACTCATTCATACAGTATCCCCTTTAGGCAGGACTAAACATTAGTTACTTCAGGCTAGTAAAGTAGGTAAAGAAATCTCTTTTTGTGAGCTTGGAGTCTGGAGCTCTGTAGAAATGCAGCCATCCTCATCGGCGGTTAGCTCCGCCCCCCAGCTTGGGACGTTTGAGGAGAAAGCTGTGGCATTGCCTGAACAGCATCATCCTGAGAGACATTGGGCTCAGAGGGCAACAATTTATCTTTAAATTGAAGTGTTCTAGCTAAGCATGCGACACAGAATTGCATAGGAAAAACAATTTGTGCCTCTAGGCATAACAAGCATTTGTCCATGTCCATAATACTAAATAAAAAAATCCCCAAATTCTAGAATTTTTTAAAATACACTTTCACTTTAAGAATTTTTAATACCACAATTTGGCTGCTAGAAGTCCCAAAACTATCGCATAGTAGATCGACACTAAAGAGACTGACATTCAATGACGCTGCTGTGCTCCGTGAATATCCGACAGCAGAGAGAAGTCACATGACAGAGAGAGAGGAAACTACACAGCAAGTAGAAGTTACTAACTGCATAAAAAATGTGTGATTTGAAGTTCAGTACAGCACATGGATATCTTTACAGTGTTTGAGGCATTTAGCCTTCTCCGTCCTCAGAGGACACATCTCCTCAAAGCCATTGCAAAGAAAGCTCTTCTGGCACTGGACCTGCTTATTTCAACACAATTATAATTAGTTGAGTAAACTGCCTGTGCAAATGAATAACTGAATACTGCAAATGACAATTGAGACGCCGATTTACATAGATGGTTGAAATATTTTGTGCACTGGATTAAAGGATATGGTTTTTATCTTATGTATAGGGATTTTTATTTATGGCTCTGTTATACATTGCAAACTTAATAAATATGAATAAACATATAAAAAAAAATCAGTAAAAAAAAAAAAAGTTGCTCAAACTCAAGCAGTCTGTCAGTTAGCCTGTTCTAGCTAAGCAAGTAAAGAAAACCAACTACCAAATGTTAAGTTTATACATAAAGCCCTGTATAAAACATAAGCCACACACACATACTAATAAAGTATTTCAACATAATTAGCCCAAAGTGGAAAAATGTCCCAATAAAGGAAGATTAACCCTAATCTCAACATACATAATGTGCCTGCCCACTACTGAAGATATTGACATGGATTCAGCTAAACCCAAATCCTTTCTTGCAGGGAAAAGTACCCAGAAAAGGATTTCATTTCTTCAGACACCAAACTTCACCTACTCCATTAACAGAGGCAAAGAGAATGACTGGGGATTCTAGGTAGGGGAGTGACACTTAACAGCTTTGCTGTGGTGCTCTTTGCCTTCTACTGCGGGCCAGGAGTGATATTCCCTCTAGTAATTGAATGACAAGTTAAGAACATTGAAAATAATTGGGGCTAAAAACAGAACTAACTGTTTGCCTCTCATACTCTCTCAGCCTCACTCACTAACAATAAAACGTACCTTTGTTTTAGTTTCATCAAGTGCAGTGAGCAGAACATTTGTGTTACGTTATACATTAGACGCTGTTGTCTCTGCCCTGGGTTGGTTGCAAGTCGTCCTGTCTCCACGTGAGCCTGTGAGTGAGTCAGCTGAGGGGCTTGTAAGGAATTCCCAGCACACAGGTGCTTCATTCTTGTGAGTGTAGCTCATGTGTTTCTTTTTCATACTGGAACCATTTTGGAACTTGTCCGCCTGCTCTGAGGCCGCGGACAGAAATCAATCCGATCGAATACGATCGGGTTGATTGACACCCCCTGCTAGCGGCCGATTGGCCGCTAATCTGCAGGGGGCGGCATTGCACCAGCAGTTCACAAGAACTGCTGGTGCAATGATAAATGCCGACAGCGTATGCTCTCTGCATAACAGAGTCTACTGTAGTAATGAATACCAGGCCACTAATAACAGCGTCTACTTAGTAATGAATACCAGGCCACGAATAACAGAGTCTACTGTAGTAATGAATAACAGGCCACGAATAACAGAGTCTACTGTAGTAATGAATACCAGGCCACTAATTACAGCGTCTACTTAGTAATGAATACCAGGCCACGAATAACAGAGTCTACTGTAGTAATGAATACCAGGCCACGAATAACAGAGTCTACTGTACTAATGAATACCAGGCCACGAATAACAGAGTCTACTGTACTAATGAATACCAGGCCACGAATAACAGAGTCTACTGTACTAATGAATACCAGGCCACGAATAACAGAGTCTACTGTACTAATGAATACCAGGCCACGAATAACAGATCTAGTGTGTTCATTGTGAAATAAGGAACCTTTACACGTTTGGTAAAATGTTTCATGTCTAGAACTTGGCTGAAATTTCCCTTCTTTTTGGGGGAAATGTGAACAAATTTGAAAAATGAATAGAAATTCTGATCCTGTTTGAAATAGAATTTATCAGTAATTGAAGGTCTTGATCATTAAATTAAAAGGCTCTCTACTGCACATCTTGCAACCCATGCAATAAAAACATCTGTGTAAGGAGATATAAAATAATGTACATGCAAACCCTGAGAAACAATCTTTTAGCAAGAATAGGAATGTTTTGAAAGCCAGAATTTGTGTAATAGTCTCAGCCTACATTATAGAACAAGGGATTACATTACAAGCAGAACATCAGACATTTATACACTTAGCTTTGCTGCATTTCAGTTTTGATTATGAAAGATCTGCTTTTTGATCTGTACAAAATAACAAATTGACTGCAATCAAGCTGAAACCTTTATAACAAAGTTTATACTGGTATAGACAAAAAATGAAGCAATCAGGAACAGGACACATATATATTAAAAGGGAAGGTGCTCTGAAGACTTCCATTTATACTCCATTGGTGTCAGCTGTCCCGATTTTCCCAGCCATTTCTCGGTTTTGGCCTCCTGTCCCACATAATTGTCCCAGGTGTCTCTCCTGTATTTTATATGTCTACTTTATTTATATATTTGCATATTGTGACACCTGAGTCTCCAGCAGGTCTGTGACAAAATGATTAAATTCGGTGACCTGGTATTTGTAAATTAACTGCAGTTTAGATATTAGATCAATTAATATGAAACATTTCGTTTACACTGGGTGCGTTGCGGAAGAGTGGAGTGGGTGGAGCTTGGGATGCTGTTGTTGGGTGTGGCTTTTTTACTTGTGATGTAAAGAATCTTTGTTTTTTTTGAGTGTTGGCAAATGAAGTAGAGTGTGAGAGCAGTACCAGGTTACTCAGCCGCACATACCTCCTCAGCTCTAGCGCCCCCGCCTGCAAGTCTCCAGTAGTTGATAAGGATAGTTGTGGCTCTGCAAGTAGCATTATGTCAGGGGATGGTAACCCACGGCTGCTCATACCGATCCCAAGAATTATTATTGTGGGTCGGTGAGTCAGGTTAAAAATTCCACCAAATCTTGTGACCTAAAAAAAACAGAAAAAGAGAATTTTCCCTTTTAATGACAAAGACCTTTGACAGTAAAGACAAGGGCAACAGTAACATGAGAGGGGTTTCATATAGTTGCCTCAATAGGTCAGTCAGACATATGACCTTATGGGGCCGAATTATCATTGTGCAAGCGGACATGATCCGATATTGCGGATCATGTCCGCTGCATATAGGTAAATGCTGATGCAATACCGCCCCTGCAGATTCGCGTCTAATCGGCCGCTAGCAGGGGGGTGTCAATCAACCTGATCGTATTCGATCGGGTTGATTTCTGGTGATGTCTGTCCGCCACCTCAGAGCAGGCGGACAGGTTATGGAGCAGAGATCTTTTGACCGCTGCTTCATAACTTGTGTTTCCGGCGAGTCTGAAGGCTCGCCAGAAACACGGGGCATCAACCTCCATACGGAGCTTGATAAATATGCGCCTATTAGTCAATGTGTCCATAGGCAGCAAGATAGTTTACTGACAACTATGACATTAAAATACCTCCTGTTCCAAAAGCAGGGATTTTGTTATTTATAGAGACGTCTGCTGCTAAACACAGTGGAAGGAGATTTTTATAGTCTACGTTTATCGAGATATCTATTATTTTAGGTTTAGAATGTTCTACATGTGAGGATAGTAGTTCAATGTATTGTTATTATTAATATTATTAGTACAGAATACTAAACAGAAGATACCAGAACATTAAATACCATGATCTAACGCATTCGCTTTATAATAATAGTTTCCTACAGGTCAGTAGACGTTTAACTGTTGTTGTACTAGAAAACAACGGATAAGGGATATTCATTTGCTTTTATTTTTATAATTAGAAATCTGGCTACGGTGTACCTGCAGCGAAAAATTAGATCAGTCAGGCTGACTCAAAAATTAGATTACTAAAGGGACAGTAAAATCAAAATTAAACTTTCATGATTCACACAGAACCTGCTATTATAAATAACTCCAATTTAGTTCTATTATCAAATTTGCTTTGTCATCTTGGTATTCTTTGTTGAAGAGTAAACCTAGGTAGGGCTTAGGAGCGTGCACATGTGTTTAGCAGTCTGGCAGCAGTGTTTGCAACTATGTATAACATTGCTATAAACATTGTTGCAAACACAGTTGCCAGATGGATAAAGACACGTGCACACTCCTGAGCTCACCAAGAAGTTCTCTTTAAAAAAGGTAAAAAGATAATTAAGCAAAACTACAATAGGAGTATATTAGAAAGCTGACTTTATTGCCTACAGTCATTTTTCACAGCAATGAGTAACTGTATCTTTAAGTAAAGGATGTAGGCAAATTAATACAAAAAACTCTAAAAGAACCATTAAGGGGACACTCCAGCCAAAATTGGAATCCTTGTGGATGCATTTCTGGTTTGAATAGAAGCATTTTTGTAACATAAATGTGTTAGCATAATAAAAGCTATAGCTGTTTCAAAAGTGTGTTTAAAGGTACAGTATATGGGCTATTTATTGCTCTTGCTTGCATCTCTCCCTTCTCGCTCTTAACCATATTTCTCGACTCCTTCCTATCTTCAATCTGTTATAGTATATATTCTCAACAAGTTTGCACTGTAGTACTATATTATATATACTCAACAAGTTTGCACTGTAGTGCTATATTATATATTCTCAACAAGTTTGCACTGTAGTACTATATTATATATTCTCAACAAGTTTGCACTGTAGTACTATATTATATATACTCAACAAGTTTGCACTGTAGTACTATATTATATATACTCAACAAGTTTGCACTGTAGTACTATATTATATATATTCAACAAGTTTGCACTGTAGTACTATATTATATATACTCAACAAGTTTGCACTGTAGTACTATATTATATATTCTCAACAAGTTTGCACTGTAGTACTATATTATATATTCTCAACAAGTTTGCACTGTGGTACTATATTATATATACTCAACAAGTTTGCACTGTAGTACTATATTATATATACTTAACAAGTTTGCACTGTAGTACTATATTATATATTCTCAACAAGTTTGCACTGTAGTACTATATTATATATTCTCAACAAGTTTGCACTGTAGTACTATATTATATATTCTCAACAAGTTTGCACTGTAGTACTATATTATATATTATCAACAAGTTTGCGCTGTAGTACTATATTATATATACTCAACAAGTTTGCCCTGTAGTATTATATTATATATACTCAACAAGTTTGCGCTGTAGTGTTATATTATATATACTCAACAAGTTTGCACTGTAGTACTATATTATATATACTCAACAAGTTTGCACTGTAGTACTATATTATATATTCTCAACAAGTTTGCACTGTAGTACTATATTATATATTCTCAACAAGTTTGCACTGTAGTACTATATTATATATTCTCAACAAGGTTGCACTGTAGTTCTATATTATATATCCTCAACAAGTTTGCACTGTAGAACTATATTATATATTCTCAACAAGTTTGCACTGTAGTACTATATTATATATTCTCAACAAGTTTGCACTGTAGTACTATATTATATATTCTCAACAAGTTTGCGCTGTAGTACTATATTATATATACTCAACAAGTTTGCACTGTAGTATTATATTATATATACTCAACAAGTTTGCGCTGTAGTGCTATATTATATATACCCAACAAGTTTGCACTGTAGTACTATATTATATATACTCAACAAGTTTGCACTGTAGTACTATATTATATATACTCAACAAGTTTGCACTGTAGTACTTTATTATATATACTCAACAAGTTTGCACTGTAGTACTATATTATATATTCTCAACAAGTTTGCACTGTAGTACTATATTATATATTCTCAACAAGTTTGCACTGTAGTACTATATTATATATACTCAACAAGTTTGCACTGTAGTACTTTATTATATATACTCAACAAGTTTGCACTGTAGTACTATATTATATATTCTCAACAAGTTTGCATTGTAGTACTATATTATATATTCTCAACAAGTTTGCACTGTAGTACTATATTATATATTATCAACAAGTTTGCACTGTAGTATTATATTATATATTATCAACAAGTTTGCGCTGTAGTACTATATTGTATATACTCAACAAGTTTGCACTGTAGTACTATATTATATATACTCAACAAGTTTGCGCTGTAGTGTTATATTATATATACTCAACAAGTTTGCACTGTAGTACTATATTATATATACTCAACAAGTTTGCACTGTAGTACTATATTATATATTCTCAACAAGGTTGCACTGTAGTTCTATATTATATATTCTCAACAAGTTTGCACTGTAGTACTATATTATATATTCTCAACAAGTTTGCACTGTAGTACTATATTATATATTCTCAACAAGTTTGCACTGTAGTACTATATTATATATTCTCAACAAGTTTGCGCTGTAGTACTATATTATATATACTCAACAAGTTTGCACTGTAGTATTATATTATATATACTCAACAAGTTTGCGCTGTAGTGCTATATTATATATTCCCAACAAGTTTGCACTGTAGTACTATATTATATATACTCAACAAGTTTGCACTGTAGTACTATATTATATATACTCAACAAGTTTGCACTGTAGTACTATATTATATATACTCAACAAGTTTACGCTGTAGTGCTATATTATATATACTCAACAAGTTTACGCTGTAGTACTATATTATACATACTCAACAAGTTTGCACTGTAGTACTATATTATATATACTCAACAAGTTTGCGCTGTAGTGCTATATTATATATACTCAACAAGTTTACGCTGTAGTACTATATTATACATACTCAACAAGTTTGCACTGTAGTACTATATTATATATACTCAACAAGTTTGCGCTGTAGTGCTATATTATATATACTCAACAAGTTTGCACTGTAGTGCTATATTATATATACTCAACAAGTTTGCGCTGTTAGTACTATATTATATATACTCAACAAGTTTGCACTGTAGTACTATATTATATATACTCAACAAGTTTGCGCTGTTAGTACTATATTATATATACTCAACAAGTTTGCACTGTAGTACTATATTATATATACTCAACAAGTTTACACTGTAGTACTATATTATATATACTCAACAAGTTTGCGCTGTAGTACTATATTATATATACTAAACAAGTTTGCACTGTAGTACTATATTATATATACTCAACAAGTTTGCACTGTAGTACTATATTATATATACTCAACAAGTTTGCGCTGTAGTATAATATTATACATACTCAACAAGTTTGCGCTATAGTGCTATATTATACATACTCAACAAGTTTGCACTGTACTACTATATTATATATACTCAACAAGTTTGCACTGTAGTACTATATTATATATACTCAACAAGTTTACGCTGTAGTACTATATTATATATACTCAACAAGTTTGCACTGTAGTACTATATTATATATACTCAACAAGTTTGCACTGTAGTACTATATTATATATACTCAACAAGTTTACGCTGTAGTACTATATTATATATACTCAACAAGTTTGCACTGTAGTACTATATTATACATACTCAACAAGTTTGCACTGTAGTACTATATTATACATACTCAACAAGTTTGCACTGTAGTGCTATATTATACATATTCACCAAGTTTGCGCTGTTAGTACTATATTATACATACTCAACAAGTTTGCACTGTAGCGCTATATTATACATACTCTACAAGTTTGCGCTGTTAGTGCTATATTATACATACTCAACAAGTTTGCGCTGTAGCGCTATATTATACATACTCAACAAGTTTGCGCTGTAGTGCTATATTATATATACTCAACAAGTTTGCGCTGTTAGTACTATATTATACATACTCAACAAGTTTGCGCTGTAGCGCTATATTATACATACTCAACAAGTTTGTGTTGTAGTGCTATATTATACATACTCAACAAGTTTGCACTGTAGCGCTATATTATACATACTCTACAAGTTTGCTCTGTAGTACTATATTATACATACTCAACAAGTTTGCGCTGTAGCGCTATATTATACATACTCAACAAGTTTGCGCTGTAGTGCTATATTATATATACTCAACAAGTTTGCACTGTAGTGCTATATTATACATACTCTACAAGTTGGGGCTATTAATATATAGACTTATAGACTTCTATGGAGCATGGTTAGCCAAGGGAGCTGCCTAAACATGGTAGCCCAAAAACACACACAACAGGCATAGCCTGTCAAGGAATCAACTAAATATGTTGCACATCTTATCATGGGAACGATTTCAGCAGTAAATCTCAAATACATATTAGGACCGTAGCTTGCTACCTATTGAATGTTATTTACTGCATACGTTTTATATATGTTAGCAGGTGAGCAACATTGACACTATAATACAATACACATATACTCAATAAGTTGGAGCTATTAATTTATAAACGTATGTACAACTATGGAGCATGGTTAGCCAAGGGAGCTGCCTAAATATTGTAGTAAAAAAAACACACACAACAGGCGTAGCCTGTCATAGAATCAACGCGCTAATAAGGTTGCAACTATTCAATTCTATGACATGTTTTAAGAAAGTTACACGATGGAACATATTATGATGCTGCATATCATTGTTTTCTTAAGATTGAGTATATTCGAGCACAGATGTTGCTCTTTATAGCCTGTTCAGAGAAATATGTTTGAGAGTTTCTTTTGAAACTCTACTGTCTGAAAGCAACGGTTGCTGCTGGAGCCGTTCTAAGACACTGCACTATGAACTAGTATAACTGAGATAAGTTAAAGTCATATTTATGATATGAGATAGATTAAATGACTTTGCCATGATCATGTTAAAACTATTACTTGTCTGATTCGGCTTGGAAATGATGGAATATAACCTGTTGTATATAGAGACACATATTGACTTCAGTGCTAGGGTCCGCCCCCCCAAGCTGTTTTTTTTTTTATCCCTCCCTATTCATCTATGTACTCTTTGCCTCCTCCTGCTGGCGAGGAATGGTATTCCCAACAGTAATTAAGATAAACCCTTGGACTCACCACATCTCGAAGAAATACATTTATCAGGTAAGCATAAATCTTGTTTTATATAAATATATATATATATATATATATACTGTATATATACACTCACAGCTATAGATAGATTTATACAGAAAAATACAGGAATATCAAGTTAAAAATACAGAGAAAAATATTTACAGTAAATAAACAGTAAAACACATTATTAAATATTAATAGTAAATTAAAATGATTTTTGAAGGTTTAAGGCATTTGTTTGGAAAGGGGTCCAAAGAGTGTGTGTGTGTGTATATATATATATATATATATATATATATATATATATATATATATATATATATATATATCTAATGTTTATTTAAGAAGACAAAGTGATATATAATACTATCACTTTAAAAAGACTGGGATTACAGCACTCTTTTTAATAATAAATTTGATGGCACTCTCATGATATAATATCAAAGCTTGTGGGTTAATTATGTGTCCAAGTACTCAGGAGACTTTGAACGTGACTTAAATGAATACATTTATTTTAACACACTAAATACATATACAGTGAATTGTTAAAATATTTTCAAGAAATTCTCCTTGAACATAAAAGGGACCGGTCCCTATGACTATCACACTTCAACAAATGTTAACACGAAAACTGTGCCATCAAATTTATTATTAAAAAGAGTGCTGTAATCCCAGTCTTTTTAAAGTGATAGTATTATATATCACTTTGTCTTCTTAAATAAACATTAGCTATTTACGTGGTGTTATTGAGTATCTGAATTGCTCAGAAAGGCACTCCAAAATATTTTAAGCAATTTTTCCATTTACAGAAATTTCTTTTATATATATACAGTATCTCACAATACTGAGTACATCCCTCACATTTTTGTAAATATTTTAATATATCTTTTCATGTGACAACACTGAAGAAATTACACTTTGCTACAATGTAAAGTAGTGAGTGTACAGCCTGTATAACAGTGTAAATTTGCTGTCCCCTCAAAATAACACACAGCCATTAATGTCTAAACCGTTGGCAACAAAAGTGAGTACACCCCTAAATTGGGCCCAATTAGCCATTTCCCTCCCCGGTGTTATGTGACTTGTTAGTGTTACAAGGTCTCAGGTGTGAATGGGGAGCAGGTGTATTAAATTTGTGTTATCGCTCTCACACTCTCTCAAACTGGTCACTGGAAGTTCAACATGGCACCTCATAGCAAAGAACTCTCTGAGGATCTGAAAAAAAAGAATTGTTGCTCTGCATGAAGATGGCCTAGGCTATAAGAAGATTGCCAAGAACCTGAAACTGAGCTGCAGCACGGTGGGCAAGACTATACAGCGGTTTCACAGGACAGGTTCCACTCAGATCAGGCCTCGCCAATTGTCGACCAAAGAAGTTGAGTGCATGTGCTCAGCGTCATATCCAGAGGTTGTCTTTGGGAAATAGACGTATAAGTGCTGCCAGCATTGCTGCAGAGGTTGAAGGGGTGGGTTGGTCAGCCTGTCAGTGCTCAGACTATACGCTGCACATTGCATCAAATTGGTCTGTATGGCTGTTGTTCCAGAAGGAAGCTTCTAAAGATGATGCACAAGAAAGCCCGCAAACAGTTTGCTGAAGACAAGCAGACTAAGGACATGGATTACTGGAACCATGTCCTGTTGTCCGATGAGACCAAGATAAACTTATTTGGTTCAGATGGTGTCAAGCATGTGTGGCGGCAACCAGGTGAGGAGTACAAAGGCAAGTGTGTCTTGCCTCCAGTCAAGCATGGTGGTGGGAGTGTCATGGTCTGGGCCTGCATGAGTGCTTCTGGCACTGTGGAGCTATAGTTCATTGAGGGAACCTTGAATGCCAACAGGTACTGTGACATACTGAAGCAAAGCATGATCCCCTCCATTCGGAGACTGAGCCGCAGGGCAATATTCCAACATGATAACAACCCAAAATACACCTCCAAGATGACCACTGCCTTGTTATAGTAGCTGAGGGTAAAGGTGATAGACTGGCCAAGCATGTCTCCAGATCTGAACCCTATTGAGCATCTGTGGGGCATCCTCAAACAGAAGGTGGGGGAGCACAAGGTCTCTATCATCCACCAGCTCCGTGATGTCATCATCGAGAAGTTGAAGAGGACTCCAGAGGCAACCTGTGAAGGTCTGGTGAACTCCATGCCAACCAAGAGGGTTAAGGCAGTGCTGGAATATAATGGTGGCCACACAAAATATTGACACTTTGGGCCCAATTTGGACATTTCCACTTAGGGGTGAACTCAATTTTGTTGCCAACGGTTTAGACATTAATGACTGTGTGTTGAGTTATTTTCAGGGGACAGTAAATTTACACTGCTATACAGGCTGTCCATTCACTACTTTACATTGTAGCAAAGTGTCACTTCCTTAGTGTTGTCACATGAAAAGATGTAATAAAATATTTGCAAAAATATAAGGGGTGTACTCACTTTTGTGAGATACTGTATATATATATATATATATATATATATATATATATATATATATATATATATATATATATATATACTGTTATGTACATAGATACATGTACATTACAGTCGTATTTTGTTTGATTTGCACCCTGGCAAAGTATTGAAGTATCTGTGTGTTAAGCTCTTTGGTGGATTATATCTATCTATCTATCTATATATATATCTATATATATATATATATATATATCTATATATATATACACAGGTGAAACTAGAAAAATTAGAATATCGTGCAAAAGTTCCTTTATTTCACTAATGCAACTTAAAAGGTGAAACTAATATTTGAGATTGACTCATTACATGCAAAGCAAGATAGTTCAAGCCGTGATTTGTCATAATTGTGATGATTATGGCTTACAGCTCATGAAAACCCCAAATCCACAATCTCAGGAAATTAGAATATTGTGAAAAGGTGCAATATTTTAGGCTCAAAGTGTCCCACTCTAATCAGCTAATTAAGCCATAATACCTGAAAAGGGTTCCTGAGCCTTTAAATGGTCTCTCAGGCTGGTTCACTAGGAATCACAATCATGGGAAAGACTGCTGACCTGACAGTTGTGCAGAAAACCATCACTGACACCGTCCATAAGGAGGGAAAGCCTCAAAAGGTAATTGCAAAAGAAGTTGGATGTTCCCAAAGTGTTGTATCAAAGCACATTAATAGAAAGTTATGTGGAAGGAAAAAGTGTGGAAGAAAAAGGTGCACAAGCAGCAGGGATGACCGCAGCCTGGAGAGGATTGTCAGGAAAAAGCCATTCAAAAGTGTTGGGGACTTTCACAAGGAGTGGACTGAGGCTGGAGTCAGTGCATCAACAGCCACCTCACACAGACGGATCCTGGACATGGGCTTCAAATGTCGTATTCCTCCTGTCAAGCCACTCCTGAACAACAAACAACATCAGAAGCTACTTACCTGGGCTAAAGAAAAACAGACCTGGTCAGTTGCTCAGTGGTCCAAAGTCCTCTTTTCTGATGAGAGCAAATTTTGCATCTCATTTGGAAACCAAGGACCCAGAGTATGGAGGAAGAATGGAGAGGCACACACTGCAAGATGCTTGAAGTCCAGTGTGAAATTTCCACAGTCTGTGTTGATTTGGGGAGCCATGTCATCTGCTGGTGTTGGTCCACTGTGCTTCATTAAGTCAAGGGTCAACGCAGCCATCTACCAGGAGATTTTGGAGCACTTCATGCTTCCTTCCGCAGACGAGCTCTATGAGGATGCTGACTTCATTTTCCAGCAGGTCTTGGCACCTGCCCACACTGCCAAAAGCACCAAAAACTGGTTCAATGACCGTCAGCAAACTCGCCTGACCTGAACCCCATAGAGAATCTATGGGGCATTGCCAAGAGAAAGGTGGGAGACATGAGATTGAACAATGCAGAAGAGCTGAAGGCCGCTATTGAAGCATCCTGGTCTTCCATAACACCTCAGCAGTGCCACAGGCTGATAGCTTCAATGCCACGCCACATTGAGGCAGTAATTGCTGCAAAAGGGGCCCAAACCAAGTACTGAGTACATACAGTATGCATGCTTATACTTTTCAGAGGTCTGTTATTGTTCTATGTACAATCCTTGTTTGATTGATTGCAGGTAATATTCTAATTTTCTGAGATTGTGGATTTGGGGTTTTCATGAACTGTAAGTCATAATCATCACAATTATGACAAATCATGGCTTGAACTATCTTGCTTTGCATGTAATGAGTCTATCTCATATATTAGTTTCACCTTTTAAGTTGCATTAGTGAAATAAATGAACTTTTGCACAATATTCTAATTTTTCAAGTTTCACTTGTATATATATATATATTTGTATACATGTGTATATATGTGCAAATTTAGATTCTGCAGTGCCAATTTACTTTCATTTTGTAATATGAGAATAAGTAAATGCTGGTGTAATATTGCTTTGTCTCGTGCGTGCTAACTTTAACACCCCCCTTGTAATGTATCCCAGACTTTCATAAAATAATATCATTATCATATCATTCAATATAAAGTTATGAGAGTATTGCGGTGTCTTTAATACCATTTCTATTTATCTAACAATGGCGCCTATTCCAAAATATTTGAAATCTTTTTGTTTTTATGGAAGATTTGAGAGTCGTGTCTATCAACCAGTGAGCAGCAGATTCCCCAGTTCCAGTTGTATATATTTATGCACCATTTACATTTTTTTCATGAAAGAAATATTGAAAGTATTTTTCATATAGAAATAAAACAAATACTACATATTAAGTACTACTTCACTTTAAATAATCATACCCAGTTTCAAATAAGAGATCTTGGAACATTTTTTATATGTTTAGCCAAGGCCTAAGTTTCTTATAGTCCTCTGACTCCTCCCCATTACAAAGTCTTGCTCTCAGGTATATGTCATTGCTCTTGCAATCACAATCAAATAAGGTGGTATAGGACAACGCATTGTGTGTGTGGATCTCTTCATTCACAAGAAAGATTTTACATACTGCTATGTATTCAGAGACTGCTAGCCCACCTTTGTGAATATGACCCATATGCATCTGGATATAGGAGGTGATTCCACCCTTTTTTAAATAAGGAGCCAGCAGGGCCGGACTTGGGATAAAAAGCAGCCCTGGAAAACTATGAAGACCAGCCCTATTTTCTGTTGAATCAGTAGGATGCACATATCGCATTTTTCTGAAAGGGGATTACTGTCTGGGATACTCCTTTCACAAATATTTTTTTTCAGAATTAAATTAAATTAGTTTGTATTTAAAAAAAAAGTGCCAGATTTTTTTATATAGGAACTTTACAACCCAATTACTGTACATCCATTAATCACCCCTTTAAATCTTAGCTTTCCAGCTCCAGCTGCTGCAGACCACCGGGAAATCTCCTGGTAGCCTGGTAGTCCAATCCGTCATAAATGCCAATACAGCATTTATGACGTTTGTTGCTACTGAATAAAATAATTTATGTGTTTGATCTTATTAAGCATATTTACCTGGATGAATCTGCCCTCAATAACAGATGAATATTTGGCCAATATTTGATATTCAGAGTTACTGAGAAGTTTCTCTATTTCTCCTGGTTTCATTTGAAAAACTGGAAATTCTGTTTCCTCATCTGTAAATAGAAATTTATTGTCCAGATTATTACTAATGCATGAATCAAGAATCAGAAGAACATTGCTGGGTGGTCAGAAACAAAATAACACCGACTGGAACACAAACCTAGCACAGATGCCTTAATGTCATATTTTATAGCAAATCTAGGTTTCAATTAAGGAGGACACCAGACAATTGTTTTTTGAGGCACAGAAGGAAATTTCACTATGGAGATAACAATTTTGAGCTTAAAGGGATATTAATTGCAGAACAAGTTTGGCATTGTGATTTCTGGAGAAAATAAAATACAGACAATACCAACTGGAGATCAGAAATTGTTATTAATCCCTAAGGTATAGATTGTTAGTGGAGCACATAATTATTAGCTCTACTGAGGGCTAAAATTGCTCAAGTTAAATCAATAGTGCTACTATTCCTGCACTAATATTACAAGTTGAAAGTAAAAAGTTAAAAAGTTATCACTCAAGTGAAAACCTCAGACACGCTAACATCTGGAGGTTGGATAGTGCGGTGATGCTAACTCTCTTTACCCATAGATTTCTATGGGAGGCTCTACAAAATCCTAATCCTTTTGAGCCCTTCCCTGTCAAACATCTTGACATATACCATATCCATATTTATACATTTATTTAAATTATAAACATATGTTTTTTTATTTATATATATATATATATATATGTGTGTGTGTGTGTGTGTGTCTTTGTGTATATGTATATATGTATGTGTGTGTATATATATATATATATATATATATATATATATATATATATATATATGTGTGTGTGTGTGTGTCTTTGTGTATATATACATAGGTATGTGTGTGTGTATATATATATATATATATATATATATATATATATATAGATACACACACACACATACACATATATATATATATATATATATATATATATATATATATATATATATATAAATATATATATCTAAAGGCAAAAAAGAGAAAGAAAGCACACAAAGGCACCTACATAGTGCAAATCAATTTAATCATGCAATGAAACAATTATGTATTAAAGCATTTCCCCCGTAGGGTGTCTACTCACAAGAGTCAACCTCAAACTTGTGAGGTATGTATAGACATGTAGATTGAAGTATCACTCAGGACCGCTTGCTCTATGTGTTTAGTCCAAGGAGTAAGGACAGTGAATCTCAATACCGGGTATCACTATTGTTCCAAGAAATCTTGACAGCTCTTTCCCCGGTTTCTTTAAGTTACTCACGTCCACTCCGGCAAAAGATTTTCTCTTTGCTCAGTGCAATTTTTGCAAACAAATTGTACGTAGAGTTCACCAACAGCTGATCACTGTTCAGCTGTTCCGCAATGACAGACGCAAGGTGGGCGTGGCCTTACGCGTTTCACGGTTACGTCACCGCTTCGTCAGAGGAATCTCTCATTCCACTGACGAAGCGGTGACGTAACCGCAAAATGAGTAAGGTGAACTCTACGGACAATTTGTTTGCGAAAATTGCACTGAGCAAAGAGAAAAACTTTTGCCGGAGTGGACGTGAGTAACTTAAAGAAACCGGGGAAAGAGCTGTCAAGATTTCTTGGAACAATAGTGATACCCGGTATTGAGATTCACTGTCCTTACTCCTTGGACTAAACACATCGAGCAAGCGGTCCTGAGTGATACTTCAATCTACATGTCTATACATACCTCACAAGTTTGAGGTTGACTCTTGTGAGTAGACACCCTACAGGGGAAATGCTTTAATACATAATTGTTTCATTGTTTGATTAAATTGATTTGCACTATGTAGGTGCCTTTTTGCGCTTTCTTTCTCTTTTTTGCCTTTAGATTTCTACCTTACTCCGTGAGATTCCGGAGGATTATTAAGATATAGCAGCCGACACCTACAATTGATCTGCACTACTACGTGGGATCAAATTAAACTTATCCTTTTCTATACAAATATCTAATCTTGCCAGATACATTTTGATATCTTGTTGCTTGCTTTTATGAAACTGTAATATTTCATTGCACGCTTTTATGAAATTTTGAATTTTTAAACTTTGGTGTCATCCAAATATTGTAAATATATTAAGCATACACAGTGTGGTATTTTTATATTTTAAAAAAAACTTTGTTATTAAGAGGTTTATTTTAGAGCGCAGTTCTGTGTTTTGAAGGAAGGGTTTTTACTCTTTCTCATACACATTTTTTTGCCTTATAAATATATATATATATATATATATATATATAATCAATGTCTAAATTGCCAAATATTACCATTATGCTTTTTTGTTTTTTCAATCAACTCAGCTAAAAGGCAACAAGAGAAGAAATATTTAAGATGATTGTGGACCAACTAAAAATTGGAAAAAAATCTCAAATCTCTACATTTTCCAGTTTGTTATTATTCTATAGTTTCCATTCACTAAAGCCTGTACAAAATATAGTAAAGCTTATTGTATTGGGTCTAGGGATGATCAAGTCCACCAGACGTCACTACAGAAACATTGTCTTGTCAAACGGGTCCTTTCTACATATTCTTTATGGATGTTTTCAGCCCATGTTTTTGGTAGCGTAGTGATTCTATGTAGTTCTTATTTAATAGTGTTTTCGATTGTTTGTACAACATTCCAACATTCATTTAATGTAATATTTCTAATGCTTTCTTTAAAAGTAATATTCAATTCAAGTTTTACAATACTTCAATTTAAATTATGCAATATTCGAATTTGAAAAATTATAATCGACATATTTGTAATATAATTTCTAATGTTCTCTTTAAATGTAATATTCAAATTATGCAATATTTGAAATAGAAAAATTTGAATTAATATATTTGTATACATTATGTATCAATTTACTAAATCCCCTACCACATGAGCTACTGAACTTCTGAATAGTGTTTGTCTAATTAAATTTTACATTTGAAATTTCAAATGTGGATATTCAATCTAATTGTGAACATTCAAAAACGAAAAAGTAACATTCGAAACCCGGAAATAACATTCAATTCATTTTAATGGATTTTCCTTCTTATTAACATTCGATTGTCCAAAAAAAATCTCCGTAGAACTATTCGTTCTACCAAACGAATTGCACGCTCCACACATTTGCCCATCCCTAGTTTTAAGAAAAGCGTGCTAATCTGCTCATTGGGGTGACGTAACTGTGGGATAAAAGCACAGATAGACATAATAATCCTAGAAAAAGGCATCACTGACAGGCTGATAGGCAACATTTATATATTTTAGAGAACAAACACATCAATGATGCAAAGTTCACAAAAGAGCAAATACTTCTTTGTGAGACTAAGGAGTTTGCATATTCTTTATGTGAAGTTTGTAGAATTTCCAACTTATTTGCTATACTGGACCTTAGTGAACAACTGAAAGTCTTTCATTGACAAATAGTGATGTAGATTTGTACCTCCTGTCTGAGGGTTTGTTTCTGAACTATACAATTGTGTTAATGCTGATGATAATTACATAAAACAAACATAATTACTTCAGCCACCAATACAGAGCACATAAATAAATGATAACTCTTGATACATAAAATAAACTTAATCAGTAAGTTACAGGTTTATTTCATAATTCTTGTTTTTTTTATTTTTATATATTTTGAACAAAATCTGATATTTGAAAACTGTGATCTGAAACATACTGGTTCTTACCATTCCAAATCTCCTCCATCTCCATTATGGCTTCCATTAAAAACAAATGGTCATTTTAATATATCCTTATGAGAGCAAGTTTGTGTTGGTTTATCATATGGGCTAAAGCAGGAGACAAAAAGATGTGACAGCTTCAGATAACCTATTATTTTACCTCCCTTTGTGACCTCACAATAACAATGAGGTATAATTGTATGGGAGATATCACTTGGGACATAACCACATGCAATTACACGCATAAACAAGCACACATATACATGCAAATGCCCAAATATACATACACAAAGAAATATACAAACACACACATATACACACATGCATACACATATACATGCACAAATACACAGGCATAAACACACACACATATACATGCACATGTACACATTTACACACACATAAACACACATACACATATACATGCACACGTACACATACACACACATAAACACACATACACATATACATGCACACGTACACATACACACACATATACACACATACACATATACATGCACACGTACACATACACACACATAAACAAACATACACATATACATGCACACGTACACATACACACACATATACACACGTACACATATACACACACATACACATATACCACATACACATATACACACATACACATATACACATACATACACATATACCACATACACATATACACACATACACATATATATACACACATACACATATACATGCACACGTACACATACACACATACACATATACACACACACAAATATAAACACGCATACACATATACATGTGCACGTACACATACACACACATACAATACACACACATATACACATATACACACACACACAAATATACACAAGCATACACATATACATGTGCACGTACACATACACACACATACATGTACAAATAAATGCACACATACACATACACACACATGTACGCAAATACACAGGCATAAACACACACATATGCACATGTACACATTTACACACACATATACAAACACACACAAATATATACACACATATATATACATGCACACGTACACATACACACACACATACATGTACAAATAAATGCACACATACACATACACACACATGTACGCAAATACACAGGCATAAACACACACACATATACACACATATACATTCACATACACTAGGGATTGGCGAATGTTTCTAAAATTTTTAAAACAAATTTTTATACATTAGTTCGTTCGTTCAAAGTGAATTTTTAATGTTTATATAACATTCTAACATTTTATTTTCAAATTTTCGTATTAGAATTTTTCAATAAAATTCGAAAATATTTGTTCGAATAATAGAATGTTTAGCTATGTAATTTATATCACATTCAATTTCGAAATGTAATATTCTAATTTGAATGTGACATTCCAATTCGAATGTAACATTTGAATTCAAAATAGTATTTCTAGTCTACAACTGTTTTATAAATGTAATATTCAAATTTGAATGCTACATTAGATTCAAATTCGAAAAATTATTTCTAGTCTAATACTGTGTTTTATAAATGTAATATTCGAATTTGAATGTGACATCCGAATTCGAATGTAACATTCAAATTCAGAATAGTATTTCTAGTCTACAACTGTGTTTAATAAATGTAATATTCGAATTTGAATGCTACATTCAAATTTGAATGCTACATTCAAATTTGAATGCTACATTCGAATTCGAAATAGTATTTCTACTCTAATACTGTGTTGTATAAATGTAATATTCGAATTTGAATGTCGCATTTGAATTCAAAATAGTATTTCTAGTCTACAACTGTGTTATATAAACGTAATATTCTAATTTGAATGTGACATTCAAAAGCTGTAAATTACATTCGAAAATAGAATTTTTAAGAATATTCGTTCTTATTAACATTCTATTATGTAAATCGAATTTCTACAATAACATTTGTTCTAACATTCAAATTATAATATAAACACATTCACCCATCCCTAACATGCAAACACATATACACACACATACACACATACACACACATATACACACACACACATATACACACATAAACACACACATACACACACATATTCACACATATACACTCACATATACAGACATATACACACATAAACACACACACACACACACACATATATACACACATACACACATATAGGGGGGTAGTTATCAAGCCGTCTACTTTTCTGGCTTCGCCGGCCCAATACGTCCGCCTAAGCTCGCCTACCTTCGCCGCCGCGGACCTGAAAAAATACGCCTAAGTTATCAAATAAAGCTGTCAAAAAGCCGCGGGGCGATGAGCAGCGGACTGTGACAGTTATCACTCATCCGATCTCGCTGCCCTTCGGCTTTTTCCCAGCTTTATTGCTAGCCTGTCACTAAGCACTCACACTAAACTGCACTGTTCTACCCCCTATACCAGCGCCCCCGGAGCCCCCCGCAACTAAATAAAGTTACTAACCCCTAAACCGCCGCTCCTAGACCCTGCCGCAACTCTTATAAATGTATTAACCCCTAAACCGCCGCTCCTAGACCCTGCCGCAAGTCTTATAAATGTATTAACCCCTAAACCGCCGCTCCCAGACACCACTGCCACCTACATTATACCTAGTAACCCCTATCCTGCCCCCCCTATACCGTCGCCCTCTATTATAAAATGATTAACCCCTATCCTGCTGATCCCGCACCTCTCCGCAACTAAATAAATAGTTTAACCCCTAAACCGCCGCTCCATGAACCCGCCGCAACCTATATTAAACCTATTAACCCCTATCCTGCCCCCCCTACACCGTCGCCACCTATAATAAATTTATTAACCCCTAATCTGCCCCCCTACACCGTCGCCACCTATAATAAATTTATTAACCCCTATCCTGCCCCCCACTACGCCGCCGCCACTGTAATAAAATGATTAACCCCTAAACCTAAGTCTAACCCTAACCCTAACGCCCCCCTAACTTAAATATTAATTAAATAAATCTAAATAAATTAACTCTTATTAACTAAATGAATCCTATTTAAAACTAAATACTTACCTTTAAAATAAACCCTAATATAGCTACAATATAAATAATAATTATATTCTAGCTATCTTAGGATTTATATTTATTTTACAGGTAACTTTCAATTTATTTTAACCATGTACAATAACTATTAAATAGTTATTAACTATTTAATAGCTTACCTAGCTAAAATAAAGAGAAATGTACCTGTGAAATAAATCCTAACCTAAGTTACAATTACACCTAACACTACACTATACTTTAATAAATTATTCCTATTTAAAAATAAATACTTACCTGTAAAATAAACCCTAAGATAGCTACAATGTAATTAATAATTATATTATAGCTATCTTAGGATTTATATTTATTTTACAGGTAACTTTGTATTTATTTTAGCTAGTTAGAATAGTTATTAAATAGTTATTAACTATTTAATAACTACCTAGCTAAAAGAAATACAAAATTACCTGTAAAATAAATCCTAACCTAAGTTACAATTAAACCTAATACTACACTATCATTAAATTAACTAAATAAACTACCTACAAATAACTACAATTAAATACAATTACATAAACTAACTAAAGTACAAAAAATAAAAAAAGCTAAGTTACAAAAAATAAAAAATTAAGTTACAAACATGTTAAAAATATGACAACAATTTTAAGCTACTTACACCTAATCTAAGCCCCCTAATAAAATAACAAACCCCCCCAAAATAAAAAAAATCCCTACCCTATTCTAAATTAAATAAATTTCAAAGCTCTTTTACCTTACCAGCCCTTAAAAGGGCCATTTGTGGGGGCATGCCCCAAAAAGTTCAGCTCTTTTGCCTGTAAAAGAAAAATACAACCCCCCCCAACATTAAAACCCACCACCCACATACCCCTAATCTAACCCAAACCCCCCTTACAAAAACCTAACACTAATCCCCTGAAGATCATCCTACCTTGAGTCGTCTTCACTCAGCCGAGCCACCGATGGAACTGAAGAGGACATCCGGAGCGGAAGAAGTTAATCCTCCAAGCGGCGCTGAAGAAATCTTCCATCCGATGAAGTCATCATCCAGGCGGCGCTGAAGAAGTCTTCGATCCGGCCGATGTCATCTTCAAAGAGGCGCTGAAGAGGTCTTCTATCCGGGCGAAGTCATCTTCCAAGCCGGGTCTTGAATCTTCCTTCCGCCGACGCGGAACCACCTTCTTCACCGACGGACTACGACGAATGACGGCTCCTTTAAGGGACGTCATCCAAGATGGCGTCCCCTCAATTCCGATTGGCTGATAGGATTCTATCAGCCAATCGGAATTAAGGTAGGAAAAATCTGATTGGCTGATGGAATCAGCCAATCAGATTGAGCTCGCATTCTATTGGCTGTTCCGATCAGCCAATAGAATGCGAGCTCAATCTGATTGACTGATTGGATCAGCCAATCGGATTGAACTTGAATCTGATTGGCTGATTCCATCAGCCAATCAGATTTTTCCTACCTTAATTCCGATTGGCTGATAGAATCCTATCAGCCAATCGGAATTGAGGGGATGCCATCTTGGATGACGTCCCTTAAAGGAGCCGTCATTCGTCGTAGTCCGTTGGTGAAGAAGGTGGTTCCGCGTCGGCGGAAGGAAGATTCAAGACCCGTCTTGGAAGATGACTTCGCCCGGATAAAAGACCTCTTCAGCGCCTCTTTGAAGATGACATCGGCCGGATCGAAGACTTCTTCAGCGCCGCCTGGATGATGACTTCCTCGGATGGAAGATTTCTTCAGCGCCGCTTGGAGGATTAACTTCTTCCGCTCCGGATTTCCTCTTCAGTTCCATCGGTGGCTCGGCTGAGTGAAGACGACTCAAGGTAGGATGATCTTCAGGGGATTAGTGTTAGGTTTTTGTAAGGGGGGTTTGGGTTAGATTAGGGGTATGTGGGTGGTGGGTTTTAATGTTGGGGGGGGGGTTGTATTTTTCTTTTACAGGCAAAAGAGCTGAACTTTTTGGGGCATGCCCCCACAAATGGCCCTTTTAAGGGCTGGTAAGGTAAAAGAGCTTTGAAATTTATTTAATTTAGAATAGGGTAGGGATTTTTTTTATTTTGGGGGGGTTTGTTATTTTATTAGGGGGCTTAGATTAGGTGTAAGTAGCTTAAAATTGTTGTCATATTTTTAACATGTTTGTAACTTAATTTTTTATTTTTTGTAACTTAGCTTTTTTTATTTTTTGTACTTTAGTTAGTTTATGTAATTGTATTTAATTGTAGTTATTTGTAGGTAGTTTATTTAGTTAATTTAATGATAGTGTAGTATTAGGTTTAATTGTAACTTAGGTTATTTTATTTTACAGGTAATTTTGTATTTCTTTTAGCTAGGTAGTTATTAAATAGTTAATAACTATTTAATAACTATTCTAACTAGCTAAAATAAATACAAAGTTACCTGTAAAATAAATATAAATCCTAAGATAGCTACAATATAATTATTAATTATATTGTAGCTATCTTAGGGTTTATTTTACAGGTAAGTATTTATTTTTAAATAGGAATAATTTATTAAAGTATAGTGTAGTGTTAGGTGTAATTGTAACTTAGGTTAGGATTTATTTCACAGGTAAATTTCTCTTTATTTTAGCTAGGTAAGCTATTAAATAGTTAATAACTATTTAATAGTTATTGTACATGGTTAAAATAAATTGTAAGTTACCTGTAAAATAAATATAAATCCTAAGATAGCTAGAATATAATTATTATTTATATTGTAGCTATATTAGGGTTTATTTTAAAGGTAAGTATTTAGTTTTAAATAGGATTCATTTAGTTAATAAGAGTTAATTTATTTAGATTTATTTAATTAATATTTAAGTTAGGGGGGCGTTAGGGTTAGGGTAAGACTTAGGTTTAGGGGTTAATAATTTTATTACAGTGGCGGCGGCGTAGTGGGGGGCAGGATAGGGGTTAATAAATTTATTATAGGTGGCGACGGTGTAGGGGGGGCAGATTAGGGGTTAATAAATTTATTATAGGTGGCGACGGTGTAGGGGGGGCAGGATAGGGGTTAATACATTTAATATAGGTTGCGGCGGGTTCAGGGAGCGGCGGTTTAGGGGTTAATACATTTATTATAGTTGCGGTGGGCTCCGGGAGCGGCGGTTTAGGGGTTAATATGTATAGAGTAGCTTGCGGTGGGCTCCGGGAGCGGCGGTTTAGGGGGTAATAACTTTATGTAGTTGCGGCGGTGTAGGGGGGGTCAGATTAGCGGTGTTTAGACTCGGGGTACATGTTAGGGTGTTAGGTGTAGACAGCTCCCATAGGAATCAATGGGATGTCTGTCAGCAGCGAACTTGTACTTTCGCTATGGTCAGACTCCCATTGATTCCTATGGGATCCGCCGCCTCCAGGCTGGCGCTTTGAAAACCAGGTACGCTGGGCCGTAAAAGTGCCGAGCGTACCTGCTAGTTTTTTGATAACTAGCAAAAGTAGTGAGATTGTGCCGCACTTGTGTGCGGAACATCTGGAGGGACGTAAGAATCGATCTGTGTCGGACTGAGTCCGGCGGATCGAAGTTTACGTCACAAAATTCTACTTTTGCCGGTCTCGAGCCTTTGATAACTAAGGCGAATCAGCCTCGCCACAAATACGCTGCGGAATTCCAGCGTATTTGAGGTTGACGGCTTGATAACTAGGCCCCATACACTCACATATACAGACATATATACACATACACACACATATACACTCACATATACAGACATATACACACATACAAACACACATATACACACATACACACACACATAACCACACACACATATACATACATGCACACACATAAACACACACATACACACACACATATTCACACATATACACTCACATATACACACATACACACACACACACACACATATACACACATATACACTCACATATACAGACATATACACACATATACACTCACATATACAGACATATATACACATACACACACATATACACTCACATATACAGACACATACAAACGCACATATACACACATATACACACACATAACCACACACATACACACACACACATATACATACATGCACACACATAAACACACACATATTCACACATATACACTCACATATACAGACATATACACACATACACACACACACACATACACACATATACACTCACATATACAGACATATATACACATACACACATATACACTCACATATACAGACATATACACACATACAAACGCACATATACACACATACACACACACATATACACACAAATACACATATACACTCACATATACAGACATATATACACATACACACACATATACACACACGTATATACACACATACACAAACACACATATACACACATATACACACACAAACACACACATATACACACACAGATACTCACACATATACACACACAAACACACATATACACATACAAACACACACATATACAGACATACACAAATACTGACACATACATATACATACAAACACATACACAAACACACATATACACACACATATACTCACACAAACACACATATACCCACACATATACACATACAAACACACATATACAGACATACACGTACATATACACACACACATATACACACACATATACACACACATGTACACACACACAAATACTGACACATACATATACATACAAACACATACACAAACACACATATACACACACATATACTCACACAAACACACATATACCCACACATATACACATACAAACACACATATACAGACATACACGCACATATACACACACACATATACACATATACACATGCAAACACACATATACCCACACATATACACATACAAACACACACATATACACACACATATACACACACAAACACACATATACACACACATATACACATACAAACACATAACAAACACACATATACACACACTAACACATATATACCCACACATATACACATACAAACACACACATATACAGACATACAAGCACATATACACACACAAACACACATATACACACACACATATACAGACATACACGCACGTATACACAGAAACGCACATATACATATACATACACACACATATACAGACATACACGCACATTTACACCGAAATGCACATATACATACACATTAACACACATATACACACACATACACAGACATACATGCACATATACACACACATACACAGACATACATGCACATATACACAGAAACGCACATATACATACATATAAACGCACATATACACACACCTATACAGACATACACACACATATTCACAGAAACGCACATATACATACACATAAACACACATATACACACACATATATACACACATTCACGCACATATACACACACATATACACACACGCATACACATGCATACCCATACATACACGAATACATACACACATATACACAAACACAAACATATACACACAAACATGTACACAAACACAAATGCATACACATGCACACATATACACACACATATACATACAAACACACACATGCACACAAATGCACATATACACACATACACACACATATACACACAAACACACATACATACACATAAACACACACACACATATATATATATATATATATATATATTTACATGCACATAAATACACATATACAGACATACATATACACACATATACACACATATACACACATACACACAATTTTACAATACACTGTCCCTTTAAAGGGCCATACAAGTGTCAAGTAAAGCTTTGAATAGCATCATTATTGCATTATACATTGATTTGGGACAAGTCTTACAGTGCAGAAGGAGCACAAAGCATAATGGGATATACCACATGACAGGGACGCACGTACATGGCACCTGCACACAATAAACATTCTAATAAAAGCTTTTGATAATTTTATTACAAACATCTATGCAAACTCGCTTGTATATTCCTTTAACCCTGTACATGACGAACAACACCACGTCGTCCTCCTGCACAGACTGTGCTTGTGCAATTTATTGGGGCTTACTGAGCCCCCAGCAACTTGTGACCTCATCACACTATAGATAATGACACTGCACAGAATGAGTAAGCACCCAGAGGCAGTTGCACTTCCTCATTCTAACTGGATCCCTTACAAGGATATGAGACTAAGCATTTGAAAGAGGGGATGTCCTTTTAATTTGCAAATAATTGCCCTGGTAATGGTGATCCCCTACCCCAACTAGGTATCACAGAGGTGTTTGCTGAGGGGCTATTTGCCCCTATCACCCACCATAACCACAGAGAGAGCTGAGAGGCCCTATTTCGGAAAGAGGGGAACCACTGTCATTAGTATGTGATTTTGATGGCAATAATATGATCTAATGCATTTATTACATGGGGGGTGGAGTCAGTGGCATAAGGGATAAACCTCCTATTACGTCTTTCCTGTACCAACATGACTTAAATGAAATACTATACTTAACAATAGGTTATCTGAAATAAAGACACTCGACAACAGGTTAAATGGGCAAAAGACCAGTCACGGTCACATTTATTATCACATAAGCCTTTAAAACTAGGCCTATGTAAATATGCCAACTAGGCAACCAAAAAACTTCAATAGGAGAACTGTAACAGTTCTTCGCTGGTGGCGGCAATGAACTAGCTAAAATTAACCCCTACTAACAGACGGCCAGGGCCCTACACAGTGTGTGCAGCGTGGCACGATTGCCACACCCAATTGGCAGAGAGAGAGAGCTGTAAGCTAAAAGAGGTGTTTGCCTAAGATTCGTAGGGGGGAGGAACCCCTAGGTCGGCACCTAGTGAGTGTAACCTCCCCCATCCCATGACATCATTCATCTCTCTCCCTGCCCGCTCTCTGGGCCCTGACCGACCGCCAGCTAGGGCACATACGACCAGCCCAGTAAGGCAACCCCCCGGTACGAGTCGTAAAACACGGTCCAAGAGGGTGGAATACTAAATTACCCCCTGGTCTTAATGAGCTAGTTCAATTAAACCTACCCAAGCCAGGGTGAGCCCTCAACATTACCCTAAGCCGCCACATCTTCATCCAGGGTTGGGTGGGCGGGAAAAATTCTTCCTTGAAGTCTGGAACCAGGAACAAAAGAGGGCTGGATTCACTGCAGTCAGGACCTATAAAGGTAAGCAGAAACACCCGCCCCCCAACTTGCAACAATGTAACATCTAGTACCTTCCAGACTTCAACTCAGTTATCCCTTAATTTTGTTACAGGCCCAGTAGAGGGCCCTCCACTTCCATAAGGGATAAACCTCCTATTACGTCTTTCCTGTACCCACATGACTTAAATGAAATACTATACTTAACAATAGGTTACCTGAAATAAAGACACTCGACAACAGGTTAAATGGGCAAAAGACCGGTCACAGTCACATTTATTATCACATAAGCCTTTAAAACTTGGCCTATGTAAATATGCCAACTAGGCAACCAAAGTACTTCAAATAGGAGAACTGTAACAGTTCTTCGCTGGTGGCGGCAATGAACTAGCTAAAATTAACCCCTACTAACAGACGGTCAGAGCCCTACACGGTATGTGCAGCGTGGCACGATTGCCACACCGAATTGGCAGAGAGAGAGAGCTGTAAGCTGAAAGAGGTGTTTGCCTAAGATTCGTAGGGGGGAGGAACCCCTAGGTCGGCACCTAGTGAGTGTCACCTCCCCCATCCAATGACATCACTCATCTCTCTCCCTGCCCGCTCTCTGGGCCCTGACCGACCGCCACAAGAGTCAACCGCCTCTTGCCGCCACAACTGACAAGCTCTTACCATATATATTAACACTATAACAATACAACCTTAAACTTTAAAACATATACATTCAAACAACCAATAACAATGCTTTTCTAAAATCCCCCAGAAAAATGTCCAAGCCCACCTCCGTCAGGTGACCACCATCAGGGCGATAGACAACTCGTCATGCCTAATGGCAAAACCACCTAACGACGTGACCGTCTGCCCCATCTCCCTATTCAGCTTCTTCCTCACGTTATACGCTGCCCTCTGATTCACAATATACCTCCAGCGCAGTCGTTCAACTACGTTGGACCAACCAATCTGTACCTCAGGAAGCCAAGCACAGATCCAGCGTATGTCAGAAGCCATCTTTCGAATCAAATCCAAAACAGGAACGGACCCCATGTTGTTCCCCCCCAAATGCAGCACAATAATGTGAGGCTTTCCCCACCGCCTGTGTGCATCCTGGAGCAAGGTGGGCAACTCATCCCAAGTTAACCCCCTGCGCCCTAGCCACCGTACATTAGCTCTCGATGCCGCCAATCCCAATTGCTGCCTGTCTGGCCGCTGCGACGCCCTGATGGACGCCCAGTGCACAAAGGTATGCCCCACTATCCATACTCGTTTTGCGGGGGCATTCATGCCTGAAAACATAGGATACAAAAACTGAGCCAACCATGACCTACCGTTGCTTCCCAAACACCACAACTACCATCCAAGTCAAGACCCCTTTAATCAAACTTGCGAAACCCAGCCTAAATGGATTCGCCCCCCAAAGGGCGTATATATGCTTTAAAACGACCTGACTTCCAACGCCCTAATTTCTTGATACCTGATTCAGAAACACCACTGGTCACCGCGCTAGTGGCAGCCCCGATCCTAAAGGAATGGGACGCAATTCTCAAAGGGTCCAGCCCGGCAGCAGCCGCCGCCTTGGCCAGGACCCTTTTAAATTGAAACAACGATAACGCAAACCCATCTTCATGAATAAATAACTGACGAAAACCCTGTGGTCTAAGCTTGCAATAATCATTGAAACTCCTAACCGGGCAACAGTCAGGCAATTCGTTTTTACCCAGCACGAGCCAAGCTCCCTTGCCTTCCGGATCCGTCTTGGACCTAGGCACTAGAAGCAGCAGCCCATCATCCGATGGCCGCACATGCTCCCATTGTATCCCACCATCCTTATCCTTTTTCGATGCAGCCACAAGTTCGCCGACCCTCAATGCCCCAGCCAGGGCAAACGAGAAGGCTGCCCTAAACAGTGCCGCCTCGAACAATGATGAACACACTGACTGCAGCGTACCCACTAGTTCGCGCAATCTTAGAGGTGTAATGGGTTCTCTGCGGTATTTTTCACGTGGGGACATCCGCCCCTAACCCTTCATTACCTGTTTCACTAGAAATGACCAGGAAAAATCTGCAATACCGAACGCCTTATTGAAGAACGCCACGGCCGTAAGCCTGCTCTGAGCAGCCAGCCTAGTTACTCCCTGACTATGTAACCCCGCAAGCCAGTCAAGCACCTGTACCTGTGTAGCCGACTTTACGGTAAACCCCTGTTGGCTGGCGAAGCAGACCCACAATCTCCAGTGCTTCTCATATGCACAGCACGTCTTGGGAGCCAAGGACGCCCTTACCAGGGGGAGGACACTTTCCCAACCCCCGCCATCTGCCAAAGAAAAGGAGGGCAATTTAGACCGGTTCTCGCGGCCCCTGGCGCCACCCTCTTAAACTGATCCCATTGAAATCTGGACAGAGCATCTGCTACGATGTTCCTAACGCCCGGCACGTGTCGCGCCATGAAACGCACGTTCAACTGCAAACAACGCAACACCAGGTGTCGTAAGTATGTAACCACCCTGGGAGAAGAAGCCGATAGCTGGTTTATGGCAAAGACAACGCTCATGTTGTCTGACCAAAAAATCACCGCCCGATTGGCCAGCCTCTGGCCCCAGAGTTCGACCGCCACAATGATTGGGAAAATTTCCAACAACGTTAGGTTTCTGGTTAAACCAGGGGAGACCCAATCCACCCGCCAAGGAGCCGCGCTCCATTCGCCATTGAAATAAGCCCCATACCCAAAACCACCCGCCGCATCAGTAAATAGATGAAGCAATTGATTGGACATAGGGCCCTCCTGCCAAATGCAGACACCATTGAATTTCTTTAGAAATTCCTCCCACACCCCGAGATCTTCTCTCATCTCCGTGGACACCCTAACCCTGGAACCCCTCCCCTTCGGGCCTTGCAGTTGACTCTCCAGCCTCCTGTTGAATACCCTTCCCATGGGTATAGCCCTGCCAGTGAAATTAAGGAGACCCAACAAGGACTGAAGTTCCTTAAGTGAAATTGAGTCCGCACTGCGCACAGACAAAACCACCTGCAACAGACGGTCGACTTTGCCCCGTGGCAACCTACAAACCGCAGCCTCAGTATCTATTTCGATACCAAGGAAAGTAAGGCACGGACAGGGACCCTGTGTCTTATCCTCTGCCAGAGGCACCCCGAATCTACCGCATGATAACCATCATGCGTGAGCATTCGTCCGAATCTGCCCTACCTACCAGCAGGAAGTCATCCAGATAGTGGGCCACGGCCCCACCACCAGAACAAGGCGCATGATAGCGAGCATCCTATGGGAAGACATTTGTCCACATAGAACGCCCCATCCGCCTTCATACCCATCAGCCTGAATGCTGACGGGTGCAGGGGCAGTAGACGAAAAGCTGACTCAATGTCCAGTTTCGCCATTAGAGCCCCAGCTCCCTTACCCCTGACGATCCCCAAAGCATCGTCAAATGACTGGTAGCGGACCAAGCTCATGTCCGGGTCGATGGCATCGTTCACCGACCCCCCTTTTGGAAACGACAAGTGGTGAATAAGCCGAAACTTGCCAGTGTCATTTTTGGGGACTACCCCCAAAGGGAACACCACTAAGTCAGGCAGTGGCCTGGCCCCGAATGGGCCAGCTACCCTGCCCAACGCCAGCTCCTTATTCAGTTTTTCCTGCATCACTTCCGGGAATTCGTAAGCCGACTTAAGGTTCCTGTGAACCACAGAACCCACGACCTCTCCCCCCACCGGGATCCTAAACCCCTCCCGCAACCCGGACCTAAGCAGCTGAGCAGCGTCTTGGTCAGGGTAATGAGCCAGCCAAGGCTCCATGGCTGGTAATCTATGTGGGGTTGGGGCCCTTGTACCCAGGACCCCCTCTGGATGCCGGCTTGTCAGTACGGGCTCCTTCCGCTTGATGCAATCTGCCCCTGAATGTGGTTCGCTACAAAATTTGCAGATGTGACGAAAGGAACAACTAGCCCCTCTGTCACATTGTTTATCCTGGAATTTCCAGCAATCTCTGCCACGCCGCTTCTGCCTCTGGGCCACTCTACTAGCCCCTTGCTGAGGGGCAGGGGTGCTGCCCGCACCCCCTTCCAACCCCAGTTTGGACCACAGGTCAATATCCTTAGTCCCAAAGTGCAGGAGGGGGTTACCCACCATTTTCCTGCGGAAGGCCATGTCGTACTCCCGCCACGCACCTTCCTTAAACCTAGACCGTATATCGTCAATGGTATCTTCGTATTTAAATAAGTTATGCCCCTGTGAGGGCCCCTTATCTACATAACACGTGGCCAGTACCCTAAAGCAACGGTGCCACTCCTCGAACGTCTCTGGCCTCTGGACCTTCTTTGGTCCGGAGCCATCCGCTGCGCGTTCTCTAGCCCTACAAGACTCGGGGGACAATTTAAAAATGTTGACATAACGTCCATCTTGAATCTTTTTGACCACCTTAGATTTTTAGGTGTCCATATAAGGAGTGCACCAAACACGGGTATGTGTCCCCGTGAGACGCCACTTTCCTAGATACAGGGGGTGCCCCCATGGCCGGGAACCCCAAGGGGGGCTCCTGCGCTAACGGAACTATGTGACTACTCTCCTCTCTAGGAACTTTCCCTTTCACCTGCGCAGCAACCAGCTTTTTTTATCATCTTAAACATCTCCTTCTGGCCCTTTCCCACTAAGCCCAAATCACCCTCACTCCCAGATCCTGACCCACTAGAGGATGAACCCAGCTCTACATGTGCAGATGTGTGTAAGAGAAACTCACCGCTGGGGGCCAGTGGTGGCGCAGCTCCTGCAGGCGACTGCTGATGTCTGTCCTCTGTGGTAGCTGGCGATGAAGCAGCAAGCGTTACCGTCCCTTGCCGTGACGCAGATGCCATGGCTGGAACTGCCGGATCCATCTGGAAACCCTGTGAAAACAAGACATTTTGGGGAGTACTCCGCGTGGATGACTGGACCCCTTGGGGGTTCCCGCCCTGATCCCCATGCAAACATACACCAAGCGCAGCTGCCACCGCCCTCCTTATGATCTCTTCAGTCCCACTGGCAATCTGGCCTTGGGGCCCACTCACACTCTCACTGGCGGCCGCCCGCCTTAGACCTGGAGTCACCTGCCTATTACTATCCCTTGCAACGTGTCCCCCTGAAGCTGTGCCTGCCACATCCAGATATTCAGTATCCCCAGCTGGATCCCCCTGTCTAGCCACAGTTATCCCCCTGTGGACCCCCGTAAGCAATCTGGCCTGAGCAGCACGACCGGCAATAACACCTCTCCCCCTTTGTCGTAGCACAGTAGCTCTCCTGCCTCCAGGCATTTTACCCAGTGCCTTACCACACATACCCCCAAAGCTCCCTCTCGCACATGCCCCAGGTGCCCCTTCACCCGCACGGAGCCTCCCCAACTCACTAGTGTGTGCTCCGTGCGGTGACCTGCTCCTGTCTCCTTCACCGCGAACTCTGCCGCGCCCGCGCTCCTCCCTGTCTGTGACATCACTCAGTGAGGATGCACGCGACGCGACCCCGGAAGGGGCGGGGCTACGGCCCGACGCACGCACAGGCTCATGGAGAGCCCTGACCACGTGGGCGCCCTGCTCTCCGGCCTGCGCCACCGATCCACCGCCCAGAACTCCCGGGGACAAGTTCCCCACAAGCGTCTGGGCCAGTGTAAGGACCGAGGCCAAGGCCTCAGGCGGAAGGGCCGTAAGCTGCTGCCATGACACCTGCCCGGCAGCAGCTTGGTCCGTTAGCACCTGCTCCCCCAGAGGGGGAGCGGTAGGTGTAGCAGTCTCATCTAGGTGTGGGTAAAGGGATGGGGAGGAAGCCGCATGCACTAAGCGGCCCCTGGGAGGGGTATGTAATACAGGCCCCATAACCTCCCGACTGGAGGAAGGCACAGGCCCATCAACCAACTCAGGGACCGGGACCCCGGTAATCCCAGGGGTGTCAATCTGAGTGGGATGAAGGCCTGAGGGAGGTCCCTGTGATCCAGAGCCCCCAGCAGTGGCCCTGGCTCCCAGCTCCCCCCTCGTGTTAGGCCTGCCCTGGGCCCTGGGGGCTGACTTGGATTTTTGAACCGGGGAAGGGGGTACCACATCCTCTGATTCTGATCCGCTCTCTCTTGCAGCTCCCCTCATGCCTGGAACCTCCTTCACAACTTCTCTGTAGCGCTTTGGCGGCACAGACTTTCTCTTGGCACGCTCCATCTCCACAGAAAAGTTCTTCCTTGAAGTCTGGAACCAGGAACAAAAGAGGGCTGGATTCCCTGCAGTAAGGACCTATAAAGGTAAGCAGAAACACCCGCCCCCCAACTTGCAACAATGTAACATCTAGTACCTTCTAGACTTCAACTCAGTTATCCCTTAATTTTGTTACAGGCCCAGTAGAGGGCCCTCCACTTCCAGCAGACAAAATCACATAGAATTACAAGTGCAGCGCAATCAATATCGCAGGTTGTGTTAACTTGCGCTTGGTCTCACATAAACTAATATTGCAAGTGGGTGGTTTAAAATTTTAACCAGAGCATCTTAACGTGGCTGAAACTTTATTAGCACGACCTTTAATTTAATGGATAATGCAGGACGCAATATTAGTGCACTCATTTCACGTGTATCGCAAGTGGTGAGTTAATTGTTGCATTTATGCGCAATACAAAATACAGCGGAAAAACTTCGCTTTTTTTTTCAAGACCTGAATGAAATTGTTATTATTAAAGGAACATAAAACCCAAATTGCTTCCTTCATGATTCAGATAGGGCATTCAATTTTAAATAACATTTCAATTTACTTTTTTTTATCTAATTTTCATAGTATCCTTTATTGTAAAGCATACCTAGGTAGGCCCAGAAGCTGGTAGATAGCTGCTGATTGGTGGCTGCACAACTATGCCTCTTGCCATTGCCTTACTGATGTGGTCAGCTAGCTCCCAGTAGTGCTGCTCTTTCTACAAAGGATACCAAGAAAATGAAGCAAATTTGATAATACGAGTAAATTATAAAGTAATTTAAAAATGTATCTGAATCATGAAAGAAAAGATGTGTGCTTCATGTCTCTTTAATACTATAGCACAGAGCTATATAACGAACTCCAGTATTAGCACACCATTGGCTTAGGGCGCCAGCGGTTAGCGGTCAAGTGATACCCAAATGAGTTTTACTACGTGCCCCAATAGAAGTCTATTATGTGAGGGATTTAGCAAACCTGCACTATCTGACCTGCACTATCTGACCTGCACTATCTGACCTGCAGATGTTAGCGTGCCTCCTAGACTATCGTTCTGTCGGTAATAAATAACTTAACTTGTAATATGAGCACAAAAATAGTAACGCTATTGAGTGCGCTATGCTAAGATACAAAAGCGCTACTTTAGACTCCACTTGTAATAAGCCTTTATTGGGAATAATATTTTGGGCTTAATGTCCCTTTAGTATGTTATAGATTACATCTAGCGGTATAATTAACTGACCAACTGTTCACGTATACAGACACGTTCTCTCAGTTATTCATTTGTTATTGTATTTATTTTACTCTGAACCAATGTCACATAACAGAGTAGCAAACTCCCATAGCTAATGGCTTCCAGTAAAAGTAGTACAATTATAGTAAAATAAAATTGTTTTTTTTAGCATATTGGCTTTAGATTAAGCACAGGAATAATTCTACCGTAATACAGGTTAGATTCTGATTGGTTACAATTGACATGAGAAAAACGTCTTGTAATTTATTTATTTATTTATTTTAAACATTCCACTTGTTAGAAAAACTGCTCAATACATTATATAAAAGTTTGAATTACACAAAGATATAATAAGATCTATTTAAACCTCCCTGAAAGCAAAAGAATGAGTGAAAATAATTAAATGAATGTTGATAATGGCTGTTTGTTAATTAACCCTTAACTATCAGTAATTTAATAATTAACATAATTAAATTTTTAAACTCCTTATTGCAATCATTAATGATGATGGTAAATAAAGTGACAGCCTATCCAGTGTGGTGGTGCACAAAATTAAAGTGACAGCCTATCCAGTGTGGTGGTGCACGAAATTAAAGTGACAGCCTATCCAGTGTGGTGGTGCACAAAATTAAAGTGACAGCCTATCCAGTGTGGTGGTGCACAAAATTAAAGTGACAGCCTATCCAGTGTGGTGGTGCACAAAATTAAAGTGACAGCCTATCCAGTGTGGTGGTGCACAAAATTAAAGTGACAGCCTATCCAGTGTGGTGGTGCACGAAATTAAAGTGAACAGCGCAGTTGTGATAAAGGAACAGCAATTAAATTAGTTTAAAAAAGGAGGGTATTGAGGAAACCAGCCGAGGAATTTTATGAGCAGCAATTTAAATAAATATTTTTTTTTTTTTTTTACAAGATATTGTTGTAATTTATTGTGCACGTGCTGCGCACTTACAGAAAAAAGTATGCTTTACTAGCCCTTTAATTTGTGTAAAAGTTTGATTTCTCAGCTATACTTTTAACTTTTAACAAAAAAATTGTGCTTATTAAAGGGACAGTCTGCTTAAAAAGGTAGACAATCCCATTCCAGTTTTGCATAACCAACACTGTTATATTAATGCACATTTTCCTCTGTGATTGTCAGGGTGCCAGGAATCAGACTGAGACGAAAAGTGCAAAAATAATCACACCTTTATTAATGGCAAAAAATAATAAAAAATCCACAAGTCATATAACAAGCAAGGAGTCAAAACCAGAGCTGGTAGTCAGACGAGCCGAGTCAGGAGCCAAAGCGAATAGTCAGACGAGCCGGAATCAGGAACAAGGAAAACAGCAGAGTCAGGAACAAGCCAGGGATCAGGAACCAGGAAGGATGTCAGGCAGCCAGGTAATACACAGGAACTCTCACAAACAGGTCTGAGACAACGCAAAGGCAAAGCATACTGAACAGAGACCCTTTAAATAATAAGTGCTGAAATCACAATTCTGAGACTGCATTCTGTCTCACACAGATGATGCACACCAGTCTGGCCATAAAAGGAAGTGCAGGAAATGAGCAGCATCCCCCACAATGCACCAAGTCAGCAAGAGAGGTAAGTAAAATGGCTCTGCTGGAGACAATTTCTTAGAGAAGAAACCACACGGATGCAAGGAATTGTCAGGCGTAGGACATTGAGACAAGAGGGCACCTACTCCAGTCTCAGGCGCATCGACCTCAAGAACAAAAGGCAGGACAGGGTTAGGATGAGCCAGAACTGGAGCAGCAGCAAAGGCAGTCTTAAGACTATCAAAGGCCTTAATGGCAGTAGGTGACCAATGGAGTGGATCATTCTCTTTACGGGTCATGTCTGTGATAGGTTTTTAATAAACTTTCTATAGTAATTGGCAAACCCCAAAAAACTTTGAATAGACCGAAGACCAACTGGGCGAGGCCATTGCAGAACTGCAGATAACTTGTCAGGATCCATGGAGAACCCTGCAATGGATATAACATAACCTAGGAAGGTTACTTGAGTCTGATGGAACTCACATTTCTCGAGTTTAGAATGATGAGCCTCAAGTGTGGGTGAGTTTATGAGGATGTCATCTAAGTACACAACAATACACTGTTGCAACATATCTCGTAGGACATCATTAATAAATTCCTGAAAAACAGCATGCATGGTCTTAACTCTCCACCCTTTTTCTTCACAAAGAAGAAGCCAGCCCCTGCAGGAGAGTAGGATTTGCATATGATCCCCTGCGACAGAGCATCGTCAACATACTCCTCCATAGCACAATTCTCTGCAACAGACAGAGGGTACACCCGGCCTCGAGGAGGAATGGCTCCAGGTTGCAGGTCTATGGCACAATCGTAAGACCGGTGAGGAGGCAACGTACCGGCACGCACCTTGTCAAAAACGTCTAGGAACTCTCGGTACTCCTCTGGCAATCGAGATACCAAAGAATTGCACAAGACTTTAACTGGTTTCCAAAGACAAGTGGAAATACATTGCGGGGACCACAACAAAATTTCGGACCTGTGCCAGTTGAGACTGGGATTGTGCTTTTGGAGCCAGGGATAACCCAGAGCAACCGGAAAATGCGGAGAGTTTATCACCTGGAACTGGAGGGTTTCAAAATGGAGAGCCCCAACAGCCATGAACAACGGAGCAGTTTCGTGAGTAACAAGTGCGGGCTGAAGGGGCCTGCCATCAATGGCCTCAATAGCAAGCAGAACGGTTCGAGGCAAAACAGGAATGGAGTGCTTTGATACAAAAGCACTGTCAATGAAATAGCCCGCAGCACCTTAAGCGGTTCCAGGGACGAGGATAAACCACCCAAGGTCTGCCCCCGACAGGACCTTAGGTGTGAGCGTTTCCTGGCCATGTAGGACAAGACTTCAAAAGGTGGCCCTGTAACCCACAATAGAGGCAGAGCCCCTCCCTCCTCCTAAAGGCCCTCTCTGCCGCGGAGAGACACGTGAATCCCAACTGCATCGGCTCAGCAGTACCTGGTGACTCGGGACCAGGAGGCATGGGAGGAAAGGGAGGCATGGGTGGGAACGAACACGTAGGAGACAACAGAACAGGAGGCTTCCACAAGCGCTCCTTGAAAGAGGGCATCTCTCTGAGTCTAATGTCAAATAGGATCAAAAAAGAAACAAATGCCTTGAAATCCATCTAATTGCATCAGAGAGCCCATGAAAGAAGGCGGCAACAAGGGCTTCATTGTTCCAACCTACCTCTGCGGCAAGCATACGGAACTCAATAGCATACTAAGCAACAGATCTTGTACCTTGCTGAATGGACATGAGTCATTTAGCAGCAGAGGAGGAGAGAGTCTGAACATTAAATACCCTTTGAACGGATGCCACAAATTCAGGGTAATTTGAAATCACAGGTTTATTAGTCTCCCACAAGGGATTAGCCCAGTCAAGAGCTTTTTCAGAGAGTAACGAAATGAGAAATCCCACCTTAGCACTGTCAGAGGGAAACGCCTGCGGTAACATCTCAAAGTAAATGCCCACCTGGTTCAAAAACCCTCTGCACTAAATAGGATCGCCTCCATATCGCTGAGGTAGAGGTGCAGAACCGGACATGCTCCTGGTAGGCATAGGTGCAGCAGCGGAAACAGGAGCAGCCACAACTTGCGGGACACTTTGGTCCAAATGTGCAGTGCGAGTCAGCAGGGTTTGCAGGGTTAGTGCAAATTGATCCAAGCTGTGATCTTGTACTTCCATCCTGGAAATGATGGCAGGCAAAGGTGGATTATTGGCAGCATCAGGATTCATGGCCTTTGCGTAATGTCAGGGTGCCTGGAATCAGACTGAGATGAGAAGTGCAAAAATAATCACCTTTATTAATGGCAAAAAATAATAAAAAGTCCACGAGTCAAATAACAAGCCAGGAGTCAAAACCAGAGCTTGTAGTCAGATGAGCCGAGTCAGTAGCCAAAGCGAATAGTCAGACGAGCCGGAATCAGGAACAAGGAGAACAGCAAAGTCAGGAACAAGCCAGGGATCAGGAACCAGGAAGGACGTCAGGCAGCCAGGTAATGCACAGGAACTCTCAAAAACAGGTCTGAGACAATGCAAAGGCAAAGCATACTGAACTGAGGCCCTTTAAATAATAAGTGATGACATCACAATTCTGAGACTGCATCCTATCTCACACGGTTGATGCACACCAGTCTGGCCATAAAAGGAAGTGCAGGAAATGAGCAGCATCCCCCACAATGCACCAAGTCAGCAAGAGAGGTAAGTAAAATGGCTGCCAGCAGCACATGGCAAACAACAGGGAAAAAACCCTGACAGTGATTACCTTGTATCTAAGCCTCTGCAGACTGCCCCCTTATTTCAATTATTTTTTTTTTTTTTTAAATAATTTTTTATTGAGGGTTTTTTTTAATGACAACATAAAAAACATGACATATACATATTGCAAAACATAACAATGGTTGTCTCAGCAACAATATGACAGAAAGAGGAAACATATAATAAATGTCAGAATATATTTGAAAACCTCCTTTTATATTTTTTTAAGATCATAAAGGGAGTAGCTATTATTCCAGGCCATTGTGCTAAAGGACGCTCCAAAGGAGCACTGTAGCTACTGAGCAGACCCAATTTATTATGAACTTCCTGAGAACTTAAATAACTAAGTCGTCATAGAATTGAATGCTACTTATCATTAAAGGGTCTTGATACCAAGAGCAAAATATACAGCAAGGGGGGAAGTTGGGGAAATGTCAGCGGGAAAGCACCGCTAAATGGGAGATTTTTCCAAATAACAATATTATTATGTAAATAGTAATGGTCAACTACAATGGGGGAGGGGGCGGTAGACCATAGGAATGTTAATTGACTAGGTCAATTAATTATCATAACCGCGTGTATGGCGTGGAGTATTTGACTATGTGAGAGTTAGGTGTAATTGATAGCGAGTATCAAGAAAGAGCAAGCAGAGCTCCAATCCAGGCAGGATGAAAGCCAAGTTACACTGTTGGAGCTCTATAGTAAAGGGATCTATGGAGTATTTATGCAGTATTTATATATTATCTCCCCTCAGGGATATTGTCACCACTGGACACAGACGGTTAAGGGATGGTGGATATGACCCGCTCTCAGATGTAGAGCGGGAAAGGGTGAGGGGAGATACAGTCAGTTGAGAAATGTTATGGGAGCTGATGGCCCTATAAATCAGAAACCTGGGGATATTATAGTGAATAAAAAGTAAAACTATATGAGGATTGTGGTGCTATAGGGTGCAATTTCCAATGTATATTAACCTTTAACCTTTAGGATAGCAAGTGTTAGCTTGCATGTTCTAATTCTCATAATATGTCCATGTAGATACGATAGTCGGGTCATCTAACTAAATAGGGTAACAATTATACAGGTCTCCTACAATAGGCTATATCTGATATATTACCATTATGTATAGAAGTATTTAGAGAAAATAGTAATAATAGATATCATCAAGAATAATAATAACAGCATTTAAGCAAGAGAAACAGGTATCAATACAGCTGAATACAGTAGTATAGCTGTATATAAAACCAGGATAATGAGTATTAACTTGCACTTTCTAATTCTTATAATGTGTCCATACAAATATGGTAGTCAGGGCATCTAGCTGAGTAATATCATAACAGACATAACTATAGAAACATGCGAAACCTTTGCCTCTAAAATTTAATGTGCAGGAACTACAAACCTAAATGTATCCAACAGGCCATCCGCCATAGCACACATTCAAAGGCATACATCCATTTGTTATATATTGAGATGTAGGTATCTATATAGGTTTGCTACTTTAGCATTTATACTCAGTCGGAACCCTATATTTATGAAAAAACATTTAACTAGGTTGTGAGCTAACTGGGGTGGTGAATGACTACTTATGAATAACTACTTAATGGCAGTAGGTGACCAATGGAGTGGATCATTCTCTTTACGGGTCATATCTGTGATAGGTTTTTAATAAACTTTCTATAGTAATTGGCAAACCCCAAAAAACTTTGAATAGACCGAAGACCAACTGGGCGAGGCCATTGCAGAACTGCAGATAACTTGTCAGGATCCATGGAGAACCCTGCAATGGATATAACATAACCTAGGAAGGTTACTTGAGTCTGATGGAACTCACATTTCTCGAGTTTACAAAACAGGCCGTTCTCACGTAGTCTCTGAAGAACCCGTGTAACATCAGAATGATGAGCCTCAAGTGTGGGTGAGTTTATGAGGAACTCTCCACCCTTTTTCTTCACAAAGAAGAAGCCAGCCCCTGCAGGAGAGTAGGATTTGCATATGATCCCCTGCGATAGAGCATTGTCAACATACTCCTCCATAGCACAATTCTCTGCAACAGACAGAGGGTACACCCGGCCTCGAGGAGGAATGGCTCTGGGTTGCAGGTCTATGGCACAATCGTAAGACCGGTGAGGAGGCAACGTACCGGCACGCACCTTGTCAAAAACGTCTAGGAACTCTCTGTACTCCTCTGGCAATCGAGATACCAAAGAATTGCACAAGACTTTAACTGGTTTCCAAAGACAAGTGGAAATACATTGCGGGGACCACAACAAAATTTCGGACCTGTGCCAGTTGAGACTGGGATTGTGCTTTTGGAGCCAGGGATAACCCAGAGCAACCGGAAAATGCGGAGAGTTTATCACCTGGAACTGGAGGGTTTCAAAATGGAGAGCCCCAACAGCCATGAACAACGGAGCAGTTTCGTGAGTAACAAGTGCGGGCTGAAGGGGCCTGCCATCAATGGCCTCAATAGCAAGCAGAACGGTTTGAGGCAAAACAGGAATGGAGTGCTTTGATACAAAAGCACTGTCAATGAAATAGCCCGCAGCACCTTAAGCGGTTCCAGGGACGAGGATTAACCACCCAAGGTCTGCCCCCGACAGGACCTTAGGTGTGAGCGTTTCCTGGCCATGTAGGACAAGACTTCAAAAGGTGGCCCTGTAACCCACAATAGAGGCAGAGCCCCTCCCTCCTCCTAAAGGCCCTCTCTGCCGCGGAGAGACACGTGAATCCCAACTGCATCGGCTCAGCAGTACCTGGTTACTCGGGACCAGGAGGCATGGGAGGAAAGGGAGGCATGGGTGGGAACGAACACGTAGGAGACAACAGAACAGGAGGCTTCCACAAGCGCTCCTTGAAAGAGGGCATCTCTCTGAGTCTGATGTCAATTAGGATCAAAAAAGACACAAATGCCTTGAAATCCATCTAATTGCATCAGAGAGCCCATGAAAGAAGGCGGCAACAAGGGCTTCATTGTTCCAACCTACCTCTGCGGCAAGCATACGGAACTCAATAGCATACTAAGCAACAGATCTTGTACCTTGCTGAATGGACATGAGTCATTTAGCAGCAGAGGAGGAGAGAGTCTGAACATTAAATACCCTTTGAACGGATGCCACAAATTCAGGGTAATTTGAAATCACAGGTTTATTAGTCTCCCACAAGGGATTAGCCCAGTCTAGAGCTTTTTCAGAGAGTAACGAAATGAGAAATCCCACTTTAGCACTGTCAGAGGGAAACGCCTGAGGTAACATCTCAAAGTAAATGCCCACCTGGTTCAAAAACCCTCTGCACTAAATAGTATCGCCTCCATATCGCTGAGGTAGAGGTGCAGAACCGGACATGCTCCTGGTAGGCATAGGTGCAGCAGCGGAAACAGGAGCAGCCACAACTTGCGGGACACTTTGGTCCAAATGTGCAGTGCGAGTCAGCAGGGTTTGCAGGGTTAGTGCAAATTGATCCAAGCTGTGATCTTGTACTTCCATCCTGGAAATGATGGCAGGTAAAGGTGGATTATTGGCAGCATCAGGATTCATGGCCTTTGCGTAATGTCAGGGTGCCAGGAATCAGACTGAGATGAGAAGTGCAAAAATAATCACCTTAATAATGGCAAAAAATAATAAAAAGTCCACGAGTCAAATAACAAGCCAGGAGTCAAAACCAGAGCTGGTAGTCAGATGAGCCGAGTCAGTAGCCAAAGCGAATAGTCAGACGAGCCGGAATCAGGAACAAGGAGAACAGCAGAGTCAGGAACAAGCCAGGGATCAGGAACCAGGAAGGACGTCAGGCAGCCAGGTAATGCACAGGAACTCTCAAAAACAGGTCTGAGACAATGCAAAGGCAAAGCATACTGAACTGAGGCCCTTTAAATAATAAGTGATGACATCACAATTCTGAGACTGCATCCTGTCTCACACGGTTGATGCACACCAATCTGGCCATAAAAGGAAGTGCAGGAAATGAGCAGCATCCCCCACAATGCACCAAGTCAGCAAGAGAGGTAAGTAAAATGGCTGCCAGCAGCACATGGCAAACAACAGGGAAAAAACCCTGACAGTGATTACCTTGTATCTAAGCCTCTGCAGACTGCCCCCTTATTTCAATTTTTTTTTTTTTTTTTAAATAATTTTTTATTGAGGGTTTTTTTTAATGACAATATAAAAAACATGACATATACATATTGCAAAACATAACAATGGTTGTCTCAGCAACAATATGACAGAA